>NC_050589.1:249204-284204 GCF_013368585.1 Megalops cyprinoides | reverse complement strand
CGCTGTCTCTGTGGGGGGGTCTGGCCGCCTCTTCCGGGGAAATCCTTTTGAGCTCTCAGAGACAGTCTGACATCTCCTTCGCGCGGCTGATGCGGCGAGGATTGGTGTTTATCAGTGCTGGAACAGCGAGGTTTTAAAGAGCAGACTAATTACGCGGATGAAGGCGTGTGTATCACACGACTTACCAGACACCGGTTAATTGGCTCTGCATGAGACTGTCCCAGGCCCCATCAGCCCCTCCTCTCACACAAGCCCCCCTCCCCAAATGCACACGCAGCCACTACGAGCACCCACAGCCCCCCCGCAGAGGACTCAACACTCTTCTGTAATCTTCCGCACACCGTCCTGACTCTTAAGGAAGTGTTCTTACATGTGAACTTACAGAATCTGGCAGATCAATACACAAATGAGCTATTCTCATTCATCACCATGTCACTTGATGTCAGACTCAGTGTACAGACATTGTTGGCCATCGCCAAACAATCATCCAGCATTTCACTGCAACACAATAAGAGCTACAGATGGTGGCAGCAGAACATTCAACTGCTCCACATGATGAAAAATAATGCTAGAAAATCAGCTTCTCATCAGCATCTAGTTGTTGTAAAATCTGACACTATATGTGTCTCCTTGGCAGTATTCTCCAGCTGCATATGGAAGAAATGTCAATGTGTTAAAAACATGGTAATGAACCAATGGACTTTCAGGTGTGATATCACAGGTAAGTTATAATTAAATAATGATGAACTGATGAATATTTAAGTATATCTATGTGATTTCACCATACCATCTTCAGAGTGATCGGTTAGATAGTATGAATGCTGTATCGGCTTTTCCAGTGATTTCAACTGGCATCACAGTGAACAGAACCTGAAAATAGCCATTATTTAGGATTACAATGAACAGATACATTGCCAAAGTAAAGCTTCAAACATATAGTAGTGGCATGAGCAGTAGCTTTATATGCATAACTACGATAAATAGCATTACTCACATATCAGCATAATTACTAGTATTACTAGCATAAATATTATGGTGAGCATTATTATGTACTCTTTATACTATGCTTATTTGTAAATGGTCTATCTGGCTGCAGATACTACGATATGCTGTTATCTGGCACAGTAGTTCAGATATTGACTTTTTAATCTCAAGGTCAGCAGATCAAATCTTGTGGACAGACGGTGTTTTCAAGTGTGCTAAGATACACTATATGGACAAAAGTATTTGGCCACACCTGTTAATTATTGAATTCAGGTGTTTCAATCAGTCCCGTTGCCACAGGTGTATAAAATCAAGCACCTAGCCATGCAGTCTCCATTTGCAAACATTTGTGATACAAAATGAGTCGTTCTGAAGAGCTCAGTGAACTTCAAGCGTGGTACTGTGATTGGATGCCACCTTTGCAATAAGACGGTTTGTGAAATTTCATCCCTGCTGGATATTCCACGGTCAACTGTAAGTGATATTATTAGAAAGTGGAAGCGTTTAGGAACAACAGCAACTCGGCCACGAAGTGGAAGACCATGTAAAATCACAGAGCAGGGTCAACGACTGCTAAGGCGCATGGTGCATAAAAGTCGCCAATGCTCTGCTGATTCCATAGCTGAAGAGTTCCGACTTCCACTGGCATTAATGTAAGCACAAAAACTGTGCAGCGGGAGCTTCATGGAATGGGTTTCCATGGCCGAGCAGCTGCATGCAAGCCTCACATCACCAAGTCCAATGCCAAGCGTGGTGGAGTGGTATAAAGCACACCAACACTGGACTGTGGAGCAATGGAAACATGTTCTGTGGAGTGACGAATCACGCTTCTCTGTTTGGCAGTCAGATGGGCGAGTCTGAGTTTGGCGGATGCCGGGAGAACATTACCTGTCTGACTGCATTGTGCCAACTGTGAAGTTTGGTGGAGGAGGGATAATGGTCCGGGGCTGTTTTTCAGGGTTTGGGCTAGGCCCCTTATCTCCAGTGAAGGGCAATCTTAATGCTTCAGCATACCAAGACATTTTGGACAATGCTATGCTTCCACCTTTATGGCAACAGTTTGGGGAATTCCCTTTTCTATTCCAACATGACTGTGCCCCAGTGCACAAAGCAAGGACTATAAAGACATGGTTTGATGAGTTAGGTGTGGAAGAACTTGACTGGCCCGCACA
Source organism: Megalops cyprinoides (assembly GCF_013368585.1). Lineage (NCBI taxonomy): Eukaryota > Metazoa > Chordata > Actinopteri > Elopiformes > Megalopidae > Megalops > Megalops cyprinoides. The sequence continues at coordinate 282,048 of NC_050589.1, read as the reverse complement.
GAGCCCTGACCTCAACCCCATCCAGCACCTTTGGGGTGAACTGGAACGGAGATTGCGAGCCAGGCCTTCTCACCCAACATCAGTGCCTGACCTCATAAATGCTCTACAGAATGAATGGGCACAAATTCCCACAGAAACACTCCAAAATCTTGTGGAAAGCCTTCCAAGAAGAGTGGAAGCTGTTATAGCTGCAAAAGGGGGACCAACTCCATATTAAAGTATATGTATTTGAATACAATGTCATTACAGTCCCTGTTGGTGTAATGGTCAGGTGTCTGAATACTTTTGTCCATATAGTGTACAAGAATCCATTACACCTTGCACATTATTACATAAAGGAATCCATTACATCTAACAGAGAATTACATCCATGATCATGTTCATTGAGTTTGTGAGTGCTGCTTGCAGTTATATTATGATGATGACATTGTTGTTGTTAATAATAATAATAATAATTACATACTTAGTATGTGTTCTTATCCAAGGTGAATTTCAGAGCTCTCTCATATAGAGTCACTCATTGTGTGAAAAACCTTTCTGCAGAAGTTCCCAGTTGGACCAGAAACCTTCTGGTTACAAGTCCACTGCACCGCAATGCTGACCCACTACAGCACAAGATCAGGGACCGATGGCATTGCTGTTCACTTTACCGCTGGCGAATGGTTCTGGTGTCCAGCAGGTATGACACAGGCAGGCACTTTAAACATGCTGCAGACAGCGACAAGCAGAGAAAATTTCCTGCACAATATTGCCATGGGACCAACAGCTAAAGACAAGACCAACGATTTGAGCAGCCAACATCTGCTAATTCAATGAAACTTTATCTTTGTTTCATGCCCTGAAAATAACTATACACAGGACTTTAACCAACAGCTCAGTGAGGTCCAAAATATTCCTAAATTCATTTCATTGCTATTGAGTCTAAATTCAACAAAACCATGAGCTGCAGTTTGCGTACAATCTGTCCATGACATCCACTCAGGGTATCCGATCCATGCAAATTTACAGCAGGTATTCTGCTTAAATAAAAATAAATAAATATATATATATATTTTACAAGAGCGGGATTTTACACGAGTCTTCTTCCTGCGGGGCTGGCACGGCCAGGCGGCAGAGGTTGACGCACCTGCGGTTGAGCAGCGCCAGCAGCTCTCCGGCGTGGTACAGGTCGTTCCGCGTCACCTGGCTGAAGCGGAAGGAGTTGAGATTGCAGAAGGTGACAGCAGGAAACGTCAGCATCGGTGTGGTCACCTCGTCCAGCTTGGTGACGTGTGGGTACTCTAGGTAGAACTGTACGCGGTCCACGCACACGCACACCAGGAAAGTCAAAGAGCCCAGGAAAAACACGACCCACAGGCAGCGCTTGACGCAGACGCGTTCGTATGAGAAGATGTGCGAGATTCCGTGTAGCGTTGAAGTACCTGCGAAAACTTCTATCGGAGGCGGCTGGTTGCGGTCCATTTCCTCTGCGTCTTCTTTCAGATCCATTACAGCGTGAGCTGGAAAAGCGGAGAGGCTTTCTGGAGAGGGCTGCTGGTGAATAGTTTACACCCTTCCACGCTCTCCAAAGCGTTATTGGAAATATTGCTAGGCGCTATGGGCCACCAAATATACGTCATTCGCAAAGAAATCCACAGGTTATTCTCTTTCAAGCACCACTGACACACAGCCGCAATGTTTCCTTCCCTTGTACTCATAAATTGAGGATATGACAGCGGTGTTTCCGATGGCGGTGTTTTCGACGAGCCGTCGCAGGTCCCCTTCACGCGCTGAAAGTCGCTTCTGTCCCCGTGATGGGATTCCCACGCGCTGCGAAGCGAAGGCGCGCGGAACAGCACCTCACCCACGTATTCAGCAAAGCTTGGGTGACCGGTACACCCTTGTCAGCAGTAAAATTGAAAACATATTACACATAAAATAAACAGTTTCCAAGTAATCGCGAATGCAAATATCTGTGCACTGTGAATGTTAGTAAAAAGCACGCGCATTAATATTAAAAATAATAATAAATACTAATACTACTTCTAATAATAATAATAGATCACGTGTAGCTTATTATTTAAATTAAATGATTAAAAAAGCGAAGCCCTAAGTAGGCCAATAGGAATAACTTGATCCGGACGCTGCTAATCATATAAACCCGAATAAACGGCAGTGATGTGGCGGAGAGCGGAGAGCGGAGAGTCGCCGGTGAGGAGAGGAAGCGACTCCCAGCCTCTGAATTCCAGCTGCCGGTGAGTCAGGACGGCGTGTCCCCTGCAGCCGCTGCGGATCACTGCGATGCTCTGCCAACAAAGACAAGCGCTTCAGTGTTGGCTGTTCAGCAAGTCGCGACATATGCCATGCAGGACAGCGCGACAGGAGCGGCGCAGCCGGAGTCCTTCGCTGCACCGAGCGGAGTGGCGCTGCCTGCGATCTGTTCTTTGTGCCACGGACCGGGAGGAGCGCGTGATTGGTGGGTGGGCATGTTTATGAAATGATGAGGGGGGTGAAGCCCCGAAAGCGCTCAGTTTACCCACTCAGTTCGATACGGCATTAATGGTGAGGTCATGCAAGTCTGTCGCCTTGGTGGCGTCTGCCAGGCGGCCGTGGCTTCAGATTTACTTTATACGAGTGAAACGTGGGGGTGTGTGAGCGGAGAGGGAGCAGGCATCGCATGTTCACAGCCCCTGTCCGTCACAGGGAGGAAGAGAGCACGGGGGTGAGAAGGGGGGCGACGCTGCGCCGCGGGGAGATGCTGCGTTTCCCGGCTGAGATGCGCCTTGAAAGAGGATTACAGGTCCGGATCGCCGTGACGAGGGACGCACCCCACACTCTCGCCCAGAGACAATGCAGATGAATAGCAGCTATGAAACCCTGCTGGAGTGCGCAGCTTTACACTGACATTTACTGCCGCTCCCGCACTGTTTTTAAAAATGCAGGGCAATTACCGAAGCGCGTGTCTGTGCGCGAATGCCTGCACGTGTGTGACAGAGGAGGTGAGAGGGAGAGGGAGAGGGAGAGGGAGAGGGAGAGGGAGGGAGGGAGGGGAGAGGGAGAGGGAGAGGGAGAGGGAGGGAGGGAGGGAGGGGAGAGACGTGCTGTCGACTCCGCTTTGAGAAGCGTGCCCCCCGCGGGCGCGGGTAACCCACCCGTGAAATTGCCCAGTATGACGTCTTTAACCCTCATTTGTTACAGTATCGACGGCACTGTTCTGCAGCTGCCACGACGATCAACAGCGATTACAGATTGAACGTAAATATTTGATTGATCGTGTTTTCGACTCCCACACGTTCCAGTGGTTATTACTTCGTTCTCTTCTCGTAGAGGTGAGATGGCTGTGAGTGATATGAATTTGATCACGACACTGCGGGTCACACACAGGCGGTTTTTTTGTATAAAGCTGCGTGTGCGCAAGACACGGCGTTTACGACAGAACAATATGGCCAGCCAGTGAGGAGCAGAAATGTTGCCGTAAACCGAGACTCAAGGCTTCGTGTGCCATTAAGGCCTGGAGCACAAATTAATATATACCACACCTCTGGGGGCCCAGTGGTTTTGATATCCGAGAGATAAAATTATAAAGTTCAATAGAACATGAATATTTAGCACTTGTCATAGTGTATACAAATGTAAAAACGAATGTATGTTTTGTACGTAATTTGGTACTGGCACTGTTGAAAATTAATTTTCTTATATAACCTGGAATTATTCAGCCTTTACTAATATAACAAAATATTTCCTACTGTGCATTACATGTGCATCACATACCTCCTAAATGCACCAGCGTCGCACGCTTGCACACCCTCCTCGCGGAGTCTAACTTCACACGGTGGCAGAATTTCGCGGGAATCCCCTGCATGACGTCACACTCTCCCGCTGAAGGTTTCTTTCTTTTGATGGCGATTTCAACCTGAAAGTGTTATCGCGACCAGTGTCACATTCTGTCTACTTGTGTCCCGTGCATTTGAAAGTGAAAAATATGTAACTGCAGTGTGGGCAAAGCAAAACCGAGAGCCTTGCCTTTGCCAGTAGGGGGTGCCCAGTGAGCGCTATGTTATGTGGGCACAGTATCATTCTGGGACTTACCTGTAGAAAGCACCTCTGTGCTGGGCTGGGATCTGGGGATGGTTCTTATTGGCTGGGAGGAAGGTTCCGGAAGCTTCAGCCTGTTTGGCTGAAGACGTCAGAAGGCTTTGAATGATGGCCTTTTACTGAGGTAAGCACTCCTCCCACGCCAGGGACACCGGCTCGATGGTACCACACTGGCGAGAGATAAGGTGACATCATCACAAATAACTCACAGAGCTCATTTCACAGAAGCAAGAAGCAGTTCTGCTCATAAATATCAGTCACTCAAGGGTACAATATCAGTGACTCATACAGGATTTGAACTCTGACCATTCTGGTAATGAGTCAAGCTCCCTAACTAAAGAGACCACACAGCCACCCACAGATACATGGCACCATGGTGCACGGCTATGTTTCTATTGGCCAGAGCAGACATAGCCCCTGGGACAGTGGCTTCCTGTTCCTGTGAGGGGGGGAGGGCCCGAGGCTCTGTCCAATCAGGTCTCAGCGACTGTGACAACAACTTCCACTGTGTTTGTGCACAGTGCTGGGGTTGCTGTCTCGCTGTGTTTGTGCACAGTGCTGGGGTTGCTGTCTCGCTGTGTTTGTGCACAGTGGTTGCTGTTTCGCTGTGTTTGTGCACAGTGCTGGGGTCGCTATCTCGCTGTGTTTGTGCACAGTGGTTGCTGTCTCGCTGTGTTTGTGCACAGTGCTGGGGTCGCTGTCTCGCTGTGTTTGTGCACAGTGGTTGCTGTCTCGCTGTGTTTGTGCACAGTGGTTGCGGTTTCGCTGTGTCACACACAGAGGTAGCCTTTACACTGACACACCTCAGGCTGCATTAGCCATTAACAAGCTGCCAGTTTAAATATGGCATCACTCATAAGCAGCTGATTCATCTTTACTAAAATCTCCAATAGGGCAATATTTCTTCTGAATACTTTATGACTAAAATTATTTAATGCAAAGATATTGGGCAACACAGAACATTTTTGGTGTGGCAGTGTAGCATAGTGGTAAAGAGCAGGGCTCATGATCGAAAGGTTGCTGGTTTCATTCCCCACTGGGGCACTGCTGCTGTACCCTCGGGCAAGGTGCTTAACCCAGGACTGCCTCAGTAAATATCCAGCTGTATGAATGGATAACATGTAAAAAAAACCTGTAACCTCTGTAATCGCTCTGGGTAAGAGTGTCTGCTAAATCACAATAATGCAATGTAATAATGTAATTTAACAAAGAGATTGGAGATCACTTTTGAAGACAGTTTCCTTTATTTGATAAAACTGTTTTCTGAGTAATGAGGTCTCTGTATGGTCAGCATGCAGGCTGCTTGAATGCTTCCCTTTAGAATCAAATACTAGGGGGGTTTGGAATGTCCAAAAACACCTGAATGTATGTTTCTGTAACTGATGAAAAAATCTCATTCATCTACAAATTCTGTTGAAGAGGAAAAAATGGAACTTTTTGAACCGAGAGTCCTCATTAAGGAACTGCTTTTCTATTGGGTAAAATGATCTAATGTGGAAGCAGTGCTACTGTCACCCAAATGCAAAATAAAGAGGAATCGGCTTCTACCTGCTGATCATCTGAATTCTCCTGCTTCTCCATTCTGCATCGAACAGCCTCAGGGCTATAATCTAATCAAAGCTCCCTGCCTCCCTGGTTTACTGTGTTAAACCCAACTTCCACTGCGTCATGCACACTGACAGCTGCCACTGCGTCATACACACTGACAGTTTCCACTGCGTCATACACACTGACAGCTGCCACTGCGTCATACACACTGACAGCTGCCACTGCGTCATACACACTGACAGCTTCCGCTGCGTCATACTGACAGCTTCCACTGTGTCATACACGCTTACCGGGCTGTGGCTAGGAGTCTCTCTGTAGTTAGTACTGCCACTCTTTGACAGCTTCTCTTTCAGGAAATGAACTTTGGAGAGACGCCATCAGAAACGCCCATCTGTGCTGTAACCGTTAACAGGATGTAAGAAACTCTCATTTCTGCATTCATTTCCTGGGAGAATGTTTTTCTTTAGGAGCCTCTAAAGACAGACTGTCAGCCTCAGGCACTTCACCTTAAATTCTCCTTAAACCCTGTTATAATCTCTCTGCCATAAACCAAATTATCTCTCCGTAATATCATCTAAATATACACCCACGTTTTGGGATTTCTTTAAGTCAATGTAATACACATTACGCTGTCACTAAAAAAGGAGATAACGGTAATGACACGGGCCACACACTGCGCTGAAACACACGGGCTCGTTTAGGAGACAACGGCCGCATTCCGTGACGCGAAGAAAGAACTGCAAGGTGGATCAGGTGACAGTGGAAAACGGGAAGCCCTTCTACTCCACACTGCGTTAAAATCACGGCATCCCTCACCCCCGTCTCCTCCGTAGGCTCCTCTATGCGGCACGCTGTTTGAAAGTGATATGTCTGTAATATATGATGCGTGCCATTTAAAGACTGGATACGCCGCCTGAAATGAAATATCTCCCCTTGACTACCAGGCAAAACTAAGGAAACCCACGCAGGAGCAGCAGGTCAAGCAGAGCGCTTTGCGCCGAATGCTGATGCACGCAGCATTTGAAAAGGAGAAAGTGCCACTCACGCAGCGGCGCTGGGTCTGCAGCTGCCAGATAGAGAAACCGCAGGTATGCGCGGCGCCTGATCTGCCTTCCGAAATCTGCAGCGAACTGCTGAGCTCCCGCGTCTGTCATGTCCCTCACCGGTGAGTCTCGTTACTCAGGTAATTGTTAAAAGGGTAATGCCTGAAAATGGCGCGTCTTAAAGCGGTGATGGCGAAATCAGCTCAAGGTGCTCCCGACACCTGCAGCGCGTGCTTTCCGAAACACGTCCTCCCATCTCTTCCTCGCGCCCAGAGGTGGACACCCCGGCTTCAGGAAGTAAAAGTCCTGCCACGTATTTGTTCCACCCATGCACTACACCAGCTGTATTTAATTAGCACAACTCTTCAGCCAGGTAGAGGAGCTAATTAGTGAAATCACCTTGTTTAGTGAATGGCTAGAACAAATACATGGCAGGACTTTTACTTTCTGAAGCCGGGGTGTCCACCTCTGCTCGCGCCCCTTCCTCGACTCCTCGGCGGAGCGGACATGATGGACAGACAGGAGGAGAAAAGGAAAAGTTACCGAAGGTTATATGGAGCATGTCCGTTCATTAAATATCATTCATTCCATATGGGTTCAGGACAGAGTCGTGTTTAGCGGGGAATGTATGGGTTGTGATATGTGTGTGGTATTAGGTCACAGATCCTTGAAGAAACTCTTCAGCAAAAGGGTACATTTAAGGAGGAGGGAGCCAGTGAAAGTCTTTCTTCCTTCTCGAGTCTCGTGGGGACTTGGAACAGCCCTGATCATGGGGACCTGTTATTGATCTCCAGGTCAGGAAGGATTCAGGGATGTAGGTGAGCAGGACTATAGAGTGATTAACAGAGCATCCACACCCCCACACGCACACCCTGTACCCTCCTGCTTGGAACAGCCACTACAGCATCTTTAAATGTGTGGCCACTTTGTCAGGACTCAGCTATTAAAATATCAAGGTTTCTAGACCAAAGTTTTCTTTCTACAAACCAACTTCAAACTAGTAAAAAAAATCATCTGCATAAATTATATATAGTCCTGTTTCATAGCCTGCAAACAGAATCAGTCCCCTCCAGTCCAGAGCAGAGTGCAGAGCCACCAGCTGGGGGCGCTGTATGACAGCAGACCAGCAGGAACTGAGCCTGTGATTTCAGACAGTACCCTTAAGGCCCAATCACAGCACTTTCCATGAAAGGAAAGGAAATGAGTTGGGCTTATATGCTAAATATGTCCAGAAATTCAAAATAGACTGGAAAATATAATCACCACAGCTTTTCAATGAGCAGACAAATGATAGTTTACACAAGGAAGTGATTGTTTCCTAATTTCTAACTATGTAGTAACTTGTATATAATCAGATATTATTCAGTTTCTTTTTAATTCTTCTGGTGATGTTGCCATAGTTAGCCATTGCTAACTAGCAGGTCCATCTGCCAGCCCAACTCACCTCGCCCCCGACCTCACAGACTGTCCATTCAGCCAATCACAGCCACACATGAGGGATCAAATATGTGATCAACAAAAAACTACATTTTACTTTTCTAAAAAGAAAAAAATGCATAAATGGAATGATATGTTTCTTTTAATGGTCTACATATAGGTTGTGTTAAAAACATGATAACAATCAAGGAAATGAACAGTAATAGAAATATGAGGAGGTTTTCCTGTTAGTGGTCCCCAGTGCAGCAGTCTGTGACTGTCCTCAGGCATAACCTGTGAAAGATAACCTGAACTCACACACATCCCTGCTGGAGACAGAAAGAGAAACACGAGAGTAAGTATTACACTGAACAGGTGACTAACACTAATAATGTGCCAGAATTAGTTCATCAGCAGGTGAGCAGGTGAGCTGATGACCAGACCTTTTCAGGCCTTGCTGAAGATATCTGAAATGTATTTGCTTGGATTTGTGGTCATTGACTGGGTTTAATTTTTTTTTAATTTCCCACATAAATTAGTTCTATTTCACAGCCTGTGAGGGGTCACAAGAGGAAAGTGAATTTTTAATTGGGGTCATAGAGCCAAAAAGTTTAAGAAGCGCTTGTTTCCTGGGCCAAAGTCAGCCAGCCCCGCTTTGTGACGTTAACATGAATTTAAAGGAAGGTTCATAAAAGAACGTGCTGAGTCAGGCCATCTCCGCCACGAACAGCCAGCAGATAACAGACCCCCAAAAATGAGTCCCGTTATCTTTAAGTTTCCCACACGTCAGCAGCTTGGTTTGGGAATGAAAGACACTCCCCCACAGAGCAGGAGAAGAGTATGGGAACAGAAAGCAAGTCTCTGCAGTGCAAGATAAGACTCGCCACTGTAATTAAGCTGGAAATGAGTTGCAATTAAGAAACCTAATCAGCAGATAGTGGCTTTGGGACACTTCTGTCTGTTTGGGAAGCAAGGCAGAGGTCCAGGCACAAAGACGCAGTGCTGCTCGGAGTTCAGAGGAGCTTTAACACACATGTCACTTTCCCCTCCCTCTGTCCCTCTGAGGGACAGGGAGAGCAACGTTTGGGAGAGTCAGAATGGGCATTGCTCCCAAATGCTGTCTGGTTTGTATCAACCAATCAAAACACTCAGCTGTCTGTAGCTAAGAACTGTAATGAGTTCAGTTCAGTGATGAAAGTACATGGTTTTAATTTTAGTACAACACAATAATATCTAGGTTTATTTCTACTCACGCCAACCTTGCAATGATGTGTAATTATAACAAAAATATATTACACACACCAAAATAGACTGAGCAGTCATCTGTAATTATGGTATGATTTATTACTTCAGAATATTGTGTTAATCCTCCTCATACAGAGTATTCAAGGAATGTGAGCAACCAGCACCTGTATTACTGCACTCCCAGGTCCTGACAGCACCCTGTGCTCAGATTGAACTGGGACGCTGGTGATACGGACCTCACTCTTCTATTACCCTTTACCTGGATGTGCAGGTTTCTCCCGCCCCTTCAAACGGTAGAGTCCTGAACACTGCAGCCACATACCAGTTCTGGAGTCTAATTTAGGCTTATGAATCAACAGAGCAAAGGTTAGTTTGATGTGAGAATAATTTAATAATTTTATGATGACAGATTCCATTATCATAGTGAAGTGGATTCTCATTTCCCAGTGCATCTTACTGAATGATTCCATCCTGAATCCACAGCATGAATCTGAGCTCCTGCTGGACAGAATGCTGGTCTACATGTGTTCAATGACCCATGAGGAAATGATATTCTCATCAGAGACAGAGATCGATGGACAGCACTCCTGTCAAATCGATCAGCTCTCACTGCCTCACCAGATCACCTTTCCGCTCTCCCTCCCCCTCCCCCCGAAACCACGAGCAAGCCAGAGAGAGGTGGTGGCCATATTGATTGTTTCCATCGTGGTTTAATTGCAATTAAATGCTGCAAAGAGCCTCTTCAGATCAGCTTCAATGCTGTCACTCAGCACAAGGTTTTGGGGCAGGTGAGCAGACAGGAGGCAAAGGAAAGACCAGATTCATTCTCTGGGTACAATTACACTGACCTCCTGATGGAGCTCCACTGAGGCAGTGTGGGCTGGAGGCTTTCTGTACCTGCATCAGGTGTTTATATTCACCCACAGCGGGGAGGAAGTCACATTCTGAGCACTAACACGAACACTATTACTGTCTGAAAAGTAATTCAGAATTTAGAGCATCAAAAAGATATAAAGAAATTAAAGAGAATATCATAACAACATGCTTTGGCATGTAGTCAGAGAGGTAGCTCAGAGGTCAAGGCGTTTGCTCTGGCTTCAGCCTCCGTTGCGTCATCACGTCGCCTGGGAGCCCGCAGCGGCAGCGTCCTTCCCCTGGAGGTAAGGGTGGGTCTGTCGGCTGCGGTGCGTCCGTCTCATCGCACAGCAGCGACCCCTGCTGGTCGACCAGAAGCCCACAGCCTGTATAATGCTGCATAAACCAGCGCATAGTGTCCTTTGACGATTGTCTGTGCGAGCTTTGCATGGGGACGCCATCTAGCGTGTGAACACAATAAACACACAACCGTTGCTCATATTTTATGCTTTATTACATTTTGTGAGGTTAATTCAATCAAATGTATTCTAAAGTTAAATTATTCTGTAGGAATTACAAGAAGTGAAAACGAAGCCTGCATAAAATTCCTTTATTGAAAATATTTTTACATAACAGCAGCAAGCACTCAACCAAATAACTACCCAGAGAGAAGAGAGATCTGTAACCGAGACCTAAAAATTCTGTAAACCATGCCAGTCAGTGCTGTACGGTACATGTGGATTCGGTAACAAATGTATCACGTGTGCCGAACCTCCGCTGACGCGGCGGAGCTGGTCCGGGTTGAGCGCATGCGCGGGCGAGAGGCGTAATGAGCATGCGCAGGGTGAGAGGCGGGTTGCGGGTCCGCATTGTGCGCATGCGCAAGTGAGAGGCGAACATGGCGGCGCCCTGGAGCGTGGGGCTGCGGAGGCTGGCGGAGGTCCGGAGCCTGAGCGCGGCTCGCCTGCTCTGCCTGCCGTCGCAGAGGCGATATGTCCGCAGCACCGCAGGGAACAGTGAGTGCCTGCATGTCCCGCACTGGCCCGTCCGCTGCGGCGTCTGCTGACACGGTGTGCGATAGTGAAGCGACGGCTGCGTGGAGGTCAGCGTCAGGCTGGCGAGCTAGGCTAACTGTCTGCTGGCTAAATTAACCTACTGACGTTTCTCATCCGTTTGAAACATTTCTTGTCACTTGCTAGATGAGTTGCTGAAAACTAAATAGTTGCGTCCACAGCGTGTGTTAGGTCCTCGCCCATGTATTCCGTGTTTGCATGCAGCTCGCTAGCTGGTTAGCTATGCTTAGCTTGTTTGCGGGCTGTCCTGCGCATTGCGCAATAGGTCTCTGCGGAACAACACGCCATGTGGCGGCTTGTTGTGTTACTTATCGGAAACATTTATCTAGCTAGCTTCTTAGGTTGTATGTATTGTAAAATCATTTGTAACTTTACGACAGTCAGTGTTTTTAGTAGCCATGTCTTTCACAGACTGCACACTGTTACAGCAGCGTTTTTAAGATTTTGTGTATTTTTGCGACTGTAAGTCTCTGTAAGCGGATGGCTGTGCAGTATGTATGTTTCATGTTGAAACGCCGTTCAGCATGATGTTTGCAGTGTTGCTGACTCACGTCCCTGCGTCTCCCTGCAGATCTGCAGTTTAAGCTCGACGAGAGAACGGCTCACAGCAGCCTTGACCTTTTCAAAAAGGACACCGGGGTGATCTACCGAATCTTGGGCCTGGACCCGAGCCTGGTGCTGGATAACCCAGAGCGCTTCCGCGAGTGGGCGGTGGTGTTCGGGGACGGGCGGGTCACGGCGGGGCGGCACTACTGGGAGGTGACGGTGCGCAAGTCGCAGGAGTTCCGGGTGGGCGTGGCCGAGGCAGGGATGTCCCGGGATGAGTGTGTCGGCACCAACAGCTGCTCCTGGGTGTTCGCCTACACCCAGCGCAAGTGGTACGCCATGACCGGCAACAAGATGGTGCCGGTGTCTCTGGCGGGAAAGCCAGACAGGGTGGGGCTGCTGCTGGACTGCGAGGCCGGCTGCCTGGGGCTGGTGGACGTTCAGAAGCCCAAGCTGATCCACAGCATGAGGGCGGTGTTCGGGGTGCCGCTCTGCCCCGCCTTCGCACTGTGGGACGGGGAACTGCTCACGCACTCCGGGATGGAGGTGCCGGGGGGGCTGCAGTGAGGGAGGGGGTACGGGACGACACCCTGCTCTGTCTGGGGGGGGGGGGGGGTGGGGTCATGAAACTGGACACCTCTGCAGGAAAGCGTCAGGATGCCGCCGGGCTGGTCTCCTTCCTGTCAGTGTGGCGTTTCCAGGGCAACGTGCCCCGCCTGAGGCAGGCCACACCAATGCGCAGGCTCTGGGTCTTTCTGTCGACACATCTGTTATTCTCATTGCAATACATTGTAAATTATGACAAAATAAGACAAATTTCTGGAGATTATGGCTTACGCTGCTGTTACGTCAGGGCTGGACTGGGGAAGTCATCGCTTTTTCATTATAACAAAATCAAAGCAGGAGTTACACTCCAGAGTGTCTTACCTGGACCTAATAAAATACACATTTTAATAAAAAAACTGCACTTGTTTAATGGTTTATGTTTTTATTTACTTATTTACAGTAGACCTATGCTGTACCTGTGCCGGTCGAGTGGCCGGCGCACTGCTAGTCTGATAAACTGCTCAGATACAAAGCTCAGCTCAGCAGAGCAAAGCCTTAGTTTGTTTCCCATAGTCTGCACTGATGTTCACAGAGAACATCATTCACAACAGAATTCATTCAGACTCAGGCCTTATGAAAATCACACTTCACAACCTGAGGACGTCCTGCAGTGAACCTGCTCACTCTGACCTGCCTGAGAGCTTCAGTGACCAGCAACACACTCACGACTCAGGGAACGTAGTTACTGTTACTACAGTCATTGTGTTTTTCCCCAAACGTTAATGGAAAATTTTGTGTCAGCAGCTTGTGCAGAGGTGGTGTGCTGCACTTGTGCTTTGTGTGTGCTGGTACAGTCGCCCGTCTCCACTGGCACACAGTAATACTCAGAGTTAAACAACTATTCAGTGGAAGCAGAGAAATGTACCACTTTATACGAGTTCCACAAACTGTCAGACAGACCAGTGCACCACATGCCATCTATCAGGACACTGACCCAGTGGCAGGATTTCGACACAGCCTGTGAAGGGGAGGACACGCACGCCTGGCAGGCCAGAGCACATCGGTGCACTTTCACCCACTGGCATAACGAGAGAACGGAGGTAATCAGGTGCTCCAGGTAAGACTATCAGAACCATTTCAGGGTTTTTTTTTAGGTTTTAGACTATTTTTGGTAGGAAGGCACTCAATTTTTGACATCAGTTGTGTTTTTTACATTATACAAAAACGGTCTCTTTGCCATAATATATTTCATATATATTATCTTTTTTGTTTTTGAAATTATTTTACAAAAATAAATAGGCAAAAACTCTCTGCACACAAGGAGACTTATATACAGATAGTGTGCCACATCACTCTCTTTTTAAAAGCATTTGCATACTGAAGCTGTGTGTGTGTGTGTGTGGAGTCTCTTAGATGTCCTTTCCCCAGCTGAGATGAGATGAACCAGGGCCCAACACTGCAGGTGGAACCTGTCAGAAGCGTAACACCACTGTCCCGTGTGGGTCGGGCTGGTGCCTCCCTCACAGATGCTGCTGAGGAGAACTGTTCTCTCATGCACAGATGAACCGCGGGGTGGTTCTGGTCTGTTTTAGACCATGCCCTCCAGGGTCTCCAGCTTCCTCTCCTCCTCGCTGTCAGACTGGGCCTCCAGCTGCCGGTATGCGCGCTGGTACTCCTGAAGGACCTTCACCACCCCCTCCTGGCCAAACTGCATGGCATCATCCAATGGGGTGTTCCCCCACCTGACAGAGGGGGGCGACAGAGAGACCATGATGGCACATGAGGAAGACTGAACTCTCAGAGAGAAAGTCTGGAGCAGGACAGACATCAGAGGAGCCAGGAGGAGAACAAGGTAGAGGGGGAGAGAGAGAGAGGGAGAAAGATGGAGACACAAAGAGAGAGGGAGAGACAGATGATGAGATGGGAGAGAAAGAGAAGAAGAGGCCGAGGGATGGGATTGTGAGGCAGTCGTACCTGTCCTTCACGAAAGGGTTCACCTTGCAGTATTCTGTGAGAAACAGCACCGCCTCCACATGACCTGAAAGCACACACAACAGTATCATCAGGAACAAACATTAAAAATTATTTTTAACCTGAGGCACACAAAGAATTACATAGACATTTCACAATACTCCATGCACCCCTATAAGAAACTGTGGGGTGCATTTTCTGTCTTTTTGTTTTAGGAAGAGTTTCTACAGACTCATCTGGGGACAATTATATTCTAAACTGAGATAATGTATGCATAAAGGCTGAGCAAGGCAGCAGGCCTTTCTCATTAGGGACAAGCAGGTAGCAAGCAGCACTCCCCTGTACAGTATGTATTTGTTTTAAGTTTGTACTATAATGTGGAGTGAATGTCTTATGTAATGTACACTGGCTTAGGAAAGTATTCAGTATTCACTTTTTGCACACTTTGTTGTATTATAGACAGACTAAAATGGGTTAAGTTTATTCTTGTGGCTGTCAATCATACAGTAACCCATAATGGCAAAGCAAAAACTTTTTTTGCAAATCTATAACACAAAGTGTGCGAAAAATGAAGGGGCTGGAATACTTTCTGAAGCCACTGTAATGAAAGGGTTAAACAGTGTCTGTGGGCGGAGCTTCTGTCTGGGCTCACCTTCAGCTGCGGCCACATGCAGCGGAGTGCGGGAGTCATAATCTTTCAGCTCCATGTTCATCGCAGACAGAGCAAAGCTGAGAGAGAGAGAGGGAGGGAGGGAGAGAGAGAGAGGGAGAGAGAGAGAGAGGGAGAGAGAGCAGGGGAGGGAGGGAGGGAGGGAAAGAGAGAGAGGGAGGGAGGGAAAGGGAGGGAAAGAGGGAGGGAGAGAGAGGGAGGGAGAGGGAGGGAGGGAGAGGGAGAGAGAGAGAGGGAGGGAGGGAAAGGGAGGGAGGGAAGGAGAGAGAGGGAGGGAGGGAAAGGGAGAGAGAGGGAGGGAGGGAGGGAAAGGGAGAGAGAGGGAGGGAGAGAGAGGGAGGGAGGGAGGGAGAGAGAGGGAGGGAGGGAAAGGGAGGGAAAGAGGGAGGGAGAGAGAGGGAGGGAGGGAGAGAGAGGGAGGGAGGGAGAGAGAGGGAGGGAGAGAGAGAGGGAGAGAGAGGGAGGGAAGGAGGGAGAGAGGGAGAGAGAGGGAGGGAGAGAGAGAGGGAGAGAGAGGGAGGGCAGTGTCAGGTTAAACTGCACTGGGGAAGATTTTCTGTTTGTGTACGTTTATCTGTTGGAGACCAATGGGACTGCTGCCGCTGGTCAGACCCATGGTGATTCCTGACCTCAGATCGCTTGGCCACAATAATGACTTCATTGCCTCAGCATGTTTTTTTCAGTTTTTTCTGTTATTTGATTCCTTCTGGAAATCCATTCTGCTATTTGTGAAACTCTGAAGATCTGCATGGTAAAAATGCACTATAAACAGACTCTTACCGCCTGAGGGCTGAGACATCGCCGCTGTAGGCCGCAAACATTAGGTTGATCACAGACTTGTTCTGTGGAGGCAGAGGAAACATCAGCACCACCAGCAGAATCAGCTACACGTGTAAACCTCACAGCTTCTCCCTTCAGCAGACCTCACTCACACTCATTCAGGAAATATAAAAAGGTTTATTACTACTTCATATTAACAGGTTATACAAAAATCAGAGGATTTTGACAGCGATTTACAAGAAATTTTCTATAAAAAAACCCCAAATTCATATTTCTGCCTTGTCAAGCCTCAGACAGTAGACTTCACTAAACACACATACACACACGCGCACACACGCCTTACCCTGTCGTCCCCTGCCTGTCTGCGGGGGTCCAGTTTCTTGACGAAGTGTCGGAGGTTGTCGTAGTTGTGGAAGTTGAAGAGGGAAACCAGCTCCTGACAGAGGGAGAATCAGAGGAAAAGCTGGATGAGCTGCAGGTTTTAGGGCAACACCTGCAAAGACCTGCAGACTGACAGCAGGCATGTTGGAAATACAGATGTGTCCTGAGGTATTACAGTTAATCAGCAGAAGCTAAATCACTGTAATACAACGCAGCAACATACAGCTGGACACAGACATGTGCTGAGACAGTTCATCTTAAGCACCTTGTCCTGAGGTACAACAGCAGTACCTCAGCCTGGGAATCAAACCAGCAACCTTTCGGATACAAGCTCTGCTCCTTACCACTACTCCACAATGCTGCTCCTTACTGTTACACCACACTGCTGTGCCTTATCGCTACACTACACTGCTGCCCTGCTCCTTACCGCTACACCACACTGCTGCCCTGCTCCTTACCGCTACACCACACTGCTGCTCTGCTCCTTACCACTACTCCACAATGCTGCTCCTTACTGTTACACCACACTGCTGCGCCTTATCGCTACACTACACTGCTACCCTGCCCCTTACCGCTACACCACACTGCTGCCCTGCTCCTTACCGCTACACCACACTGCTGCTCTGCTCCTTACCGCTACACCACACTGCTGCCCTGCTCCTTACCGCTACACCACACTGCTGCCCTGCTCCTTACCGCTACACCACACTGCTGCTCTGCTCCTTACCACTACTCCACAATGCTGCTCCTTACTGTTACACCACACTGCTGCGCCTTATCGCTACACTACACTGCTACCCTGCCCCTTACCGCTACACCACACTGCTGCTCTGCTCCTTACCGCTACACCACACTGCTGCCCTGCTCCTTACCGCTACACCACACTGCTGCTCTGCTCCTTACCGCTACACCACACTGCTGCCCTGCTCCTTACCGCTACACCACACTGCTGCCCTGCTCCTTACCGCTACACCACACTGCTGCCCTGCTCCTTACCGCTTGATTCTAAAATGCCAGAACATGCTTTACAGAGCCATCGGCTGCAGTACCACCTCCTTCCTCTGCTTACCTGGCAGAAGTGAATGCCCCGCACGCTGTTCCCAAGCCGGTCTAAAGGGGGTGACCAACACATCAGCCCCATGATGTTGGGGACCACCAGCAGTACTGCTCCAGACACCCCTGACTTGGCAGGTAACCCCACCTGAGACAGTGATCGAGGAGGGGAGGTCAACAAGGTCAACATGTGAAATCTGCAGGCTGCTTTGTGCGTGAACAGTGTGTGTGATGGTCTGTGTGTGACGGTCCATGTGTGTAACAGTTTGTGTGAATGGTCTGTGTGTAACAGCTTGTGTGTGAACGGTCTGTGTGTGTAACAGTGTGTGTGTCAAATGGTGTGTGTAACATTCTGTGCACGTAACAGTTTGTGTTACAGTTTGTGTGTAACAGTGTGTGTGTAACAGTGTGTGTGTAACAGTGTGTGTGTAACGGTGTGTGTGATGTATAGTGCAGTATTGCACTTTTCCTTATTTCCCTCGAATGTGATATTATCTTTAAACTCTTAACTCCATAACCATAATAACTGATAATGTCTGCACACACAGTACAGAGAACAAGGCACTGAGAAAAGCTGAGTGAGAACAGTTAGTGCAGCAGGTGTGTGTGCGTGTGTGTGTGTGTGTGTGCGTGTGCGTGTGTGAGTGGTGTGTGTGTGTGTGCGTGCGAGTGTGCGTGTGTGTGACTGTGTGTGCGAGTGTATGTGTGTGTGTGCGCGAGTGTGTGTGTGCGCGTGCGTGTGAGAGACTCACGTGGAAGGCGAACTGGCCGGAGAAGTCGTACATGCCGCAGGAGTGCATGAGGCTCAGGGTGTTGCGCACGGCCTCGGCGCTCAGCACGCGCTCGCCTGTGATTGGACAGATGCCACCGTTGGCCAGCGTGGCGGCCATGACGCTGCCCGACTCGCAGGTGATCTCGATGGAGCAGAGCTGGGGGCACAGCCAGGTGAGTTTACACAGCGAGGAAAGCACAGGTGCACAGCACACACACACTCGCTCTGCGCACACACACACACACACTCGCTCTGCGCACACACACACACACACTCGCTCTGCGCACACACACACACACACACACACTCCGCACGCAGGGGCTCACCTGGAAGTAGAAGTCGAGCGCGGCGATCATGTCTGCTTCACGGGGGAAACACTGGGGGAAGAGAGGTGTTAGCCTGCGCTAATGAATTAGCATCAAACTCAATGTTACACTAAATTTTAATCTCAATCTTACCTGAATTTAACAAATCATGACCATAATCTGCAATGTAATTTTTAATGTATTGTAAAACGCAACACCAGAAAGGATGGCGTCTGCAGCAAATAAATGAATAAAAATGAATGATTTTCTGCTGCTAATTGCTCACCCGTTTCTCTTTGAGGTAGTATCCTATGGCATAATTCCGGTCACCTGTCTCCTTCTCTGACTGGAACCTGTGAAATCATGCTGATGTCACTGCTGATGTCACCGCTGATGTCGCTTCTGTGGCAGTAGGTTTAATAAGGAACACCCAAACAGACCACAGGATAGCTGAAACGTACTGCAGGCACTGTGCACACTGCGAGACTAACACCCTACTGCAGCCTGTATGCGCAGTTCTACACTGCACGCGCAGTATCGGCCTGTATGCGCAGTTCTACACTGCACGCGCAGTATCGCCTGTATGCGCAGTGCCGTGTCAGACTTACGTGGTGTTGCTGAAGCCCACGTACTCCCTGCCCGCCATGCCTTTGAGGAAGTCCATCATCTGTAAGAGACAGCAGGTGAGCAGCATTAGTGAGTGTGAGTGAGGGCGTACACCTGGCCTGTGCCCCGTGTTCCTTATACACCGTAAAACAGGAGAGAGAGAACTACACTTCTAATTGACGCAGGCAGGATCCATAAGGCCACAGAGCCTCCCATCACTTTAACCTGCAGTAACTCTACCGGCACAGAGTTCGTCTCTAGTGACCAATGATGTGTCATATCACACACGCTCAGCACTTGTATAATCCAGGCACATATGCACACAATCAGGCTTTATTTCTGTAAGGTTAACAAACAGGCTGTCACAAAGTACCTCACAATGGACATTTTCCAGAGTGACTCAAAACAGAAAAAACATCGGAGCTGAGCTCACCACACAATCACCACAATGATTTAAGTCTGACTATGAAACAAACTCTTTTCACAGAGAAAAACAGGAGGATTATGAATTCTGTATGAAAAATTGAAGGGGGGGTTCACACACAAACTGACTGAAAAACAATTTTGTATGTTTTGATCAATTTTAGAAGCATACTCACATAGTCAAATTTCTCTGCTTTGTTGGAACCAGGCTGTGAGGAAAGAGGAAGAATATACATTAATCAGTATGGAAGTCAGAGGCACTGCAGCTGTGACTTATCAGTACACCTTTGTGTCACATGGTGACAGTGTTTGATGATTTAAGCTCAGAAGATCTACGGGTTGCGTGGAGCATCTTGTGTGGCTATTCATTAATGTCTGTATGTGTGAATATGGTCAGCAAGGGCCGGTGAGAGAGCCGGCTGAGGGTCAGACTGCCCTGATCGGGTTTCCCTGGCCTGTGAGAGATCTCACAGCCAAGTCGTAAAGTCTCTACTGAAGACACACGCTTCCGTGAGCTGGCTGGTATTTTCCTCAAAGGTTAATGAGCGACTTTGAGACGGGTTTCAGTGACAGGGTGGTTATGTAACAGCAGGGATTTAAATATCTTGGTCTAAAAATCCCTCACACTGCAACTGAAGATGTCTTTCCTCCAACACCCAAACACCCCACACAAACAGGAGGGCAGGGAACCCTGCTTTGATGATCATCCTGGAGGTTGTTTTGCAGTGTTAAAAAGTATGTTAATTTAAATTATATTTAAATAATGATCTCCCTCCAGCTGCTGAGTGCTGCCTCTGTGGGCATTACATCATTCTAGTTAGAATGAAAAAAGGTTCAAACCCATTGATTATCAGTCTAAAATTAAAAAGGAATCTGTGAGTGGACTGCATCACTGGCCGCTTATCCGTCTGACTCCCTCCTGCTGCGGTGCTTTCACCCGCTTCAACACCAATCACATCCACTTTCAAAACTCCACACTTTGCTACAAAAAGGTCAAATAAACCACACAATGAGAAACCCCTAACCCGTCTCACTCTAAAATACATTTTCAAATTTCAAATTGGTTTTTCAAAATGCTAATTGCTTTTTCCAATGACTACTCATTATTGACAATTCATTTCACCCTGTGAAAATCCAGCAACACTTAACTGATAACCATAAGGGTTGTATATCCAAGGTTTTTCCAATTTTAAATTAGCCAACAGAAAACAAAACTGAATATTGTACGTATGAGAGGCTTTTGTGAATAGCTTTAGTTGTTTGTTGTTTTGTGTTTAGTTTTATGGAAATTGCACCTACATTAAATTACATTACATTCATTTAACAGACGCTCTTATCCAGAGTCACTTCCAGCACCAGAGAATGTAAGTGTATCCATTGAAGTAGAAAATGATCATCTCTTAAACTTGATCAAACTTGAGTTTGTTGAGTTTGTTGAGAAAAGGCAACGTGAGGGACAGCAGGTGCACCGAGACACAGGCAGAAAAGGAGCTGCTGCCCTTAAGCTTCTGGAAAAACAGATGTGCTTGTAGGTGTTTTATTGCTAAACTGTTTACTGGAGATGAAAGGTGACCCCAAATGACATCTCTGACTCAACGTTTCTCTGCACCCTCTCCTGTCAGACACGGTTACAGTCGCACACACCTTCCACAGTAATCCCTCATGATTGGCTGGACAGACTCACACACCCCCTCGGTCCCAGCCCCCATTATAGGCCCCTCCTCCTCAGTATAACAAATATACCACCCAATACGCATGCATCCATAAACAGGTTTTTACACTAAAGAAAGGGGGCAGGTGGAGTGCTGCTGGCTTGGGGGGGCAGGCTGACTGATGCTGCTGGGGAAGCACAGGAGAGAGGATTTTACCGCACTATGCTATTAACTGGCCAATGTGGTTCATTATCTGTGTCACTATGATGGTTTTAGTTCAGATACAGTGGAAACATTCTCCAGCAGCAGCAGATGTAGCTGATTGTCAGCTTATCTCTGTGTTCCTGCTGTTTCTATACACATATAAAGAATACATTCTATCCCAAAACAGTCTCTGCTCCTCAACACCTGTGGATACAGACATTAACACAGCCGGCCTGACTGATCTTAGATCAGCCCGGCTGTCTGTGTGTGAGGGCAATGTTTTTCTCAGTAGGGGGTGAGTCCCGCCAGCGGCGTTTGCCTGACGCTGCTGACCTTGATGAGGGAGCTGGTGACGATGGCGCCCGCGTTCACCAGCGGGTTGTGGGGTTTGTCTGCAGAAGAGAAACACAGCGACACGTCAACATGCCCCCTTTCACTGATCAATACCTCCAGCTAGTGCTGCTAACGTGTGTTCACTGCAACAGAGTCACATATGCAGGTGCCTGGCTGCATGTGTGTGCGTGCGTGTGTGTGTGTGAGTGTGTGCAGAGGCAGTGTGCATGCGTGTGTGTGCATGTGTGTGTGTGTGTGAGTGTGTGTGCACGTGTGTGTGCAGAGGCAGTGTGCGTGCGTGTGTGTGTGAGTGTGTGTGCGCGTGTGTGTGCAGAGGCAGTGTGCGTGCGTGTGTGTGTGAGTGTGTGTGTGCGTGTGTGTGTGTGCAGAGGCAGTGTGCGTGAGTGTGTGTGCGTAGAGGCAGTGTGTGTGTGCGTGTGTGCAGAGGCAGTGTGTGTGTGTATGTGTGTGTGTGCGCTTGTGTGTGCAGAGGCAGTGTGCGTGAGTGTGTGTGCATGTGTGTGTGTGTGTGCGTGTGTGCAGAGGCAGTGTGTGTGTGCAGAGGCAGTGTGTGTGTGTGTGTATGTGTGTGTGTGGAAGACACACCTTCTTCGTTGAGCGACAGTTGGTTGAATCGGAGGCCACTGGGCTCCTTGCCCACATATCTGTGCACGCGCTCGGTGCCGGCCTCGTGCACAGCCAGGGCGTACTCCAGCGGCTTCACACACGACTGCAAGCAGAACGGCACCCTGGTGTCCCCCACCGAGTGACTGAGCAGGAGAGAACAGAGGGGAAAGGAGTGCAGCGTTTTAAACAGACATCAGCACGCGCACACACACATATCGCGCACACACACAGCCATGCACACACATATTGCACGCACACACACGCTCCCATATCGCATGTACACACATAAGCATACAGATGCTCCCACATACACACACACACTCCTTCTTACCGCTGCCCGTCCACTGTACAGAGAGAGACCCCCCACAGGGAGGGACTGAACTTTGCCAACTGGGGAATGTAATCTGCTACCTACACAGAGAGAGAGGGAGAGAGAGAGAGAGAGAGAGAGAGAGAGAGAGAGAGAGAGAGAGAGAGAGAGAGAGAGAGAGCGAGAGGGGGAGAGGGAGGGGGAGAGAGGGTGAGAGAGAGAAACGGGGAGAAAGAAGGGGGAGGGGGCATAACCATGAGTGTACCATGTTCATGCTGAGCTTCTGAGCGTTTGTGTGTTGGGACAGGTGTGCTGGGGCGGGGCAGACTCACCTGTCCCCCCTCCTGCCTCTGCGCGCTCTCGTAGATCCGGTTGATGTTGGATACGAAAGCCTCAAAGTCTGGAATGATGAACTTCTTCCTGAAGGCCTGGGTCAGCAGGATGATGTTACTGCCTGCACACCTGTGACACAGGTTAACACAGGTAAACTGTAAACTGTTTCACTACACACCTGTGACACAGGTAACCCTTTAGCCTTAGAGCATGGTGACTTGTGACAACCTATAAACGTGAATCTGAAAGCAGCTGCTACAAATTCAGCTGAAAAGTGAATGAAATAAGAGGCAGGAAAGTCCTGCTGTCCTGAGTGCACAGAGCCGACTAACAGACCAGCATCACAGCCAGT
This sequence comes from Megalops cyprinoides, assembly GCF_013368585.1. Lineage (NCBI taxonomy): Eukaryota > Metazoa > Chordata > Actinopteri > Elopiformes > Megalopidae > Megalops > Megalops cyprinoides. The sequence continues at coordinate 258,930 of NC_050589.1, read as the reverse complement.
CCTGCCTCACTGAAGCAGCTGCATCTGCCCTCTCCACCTGACCCAGGCGCTTCGCCTCATTAGCTGTGTCTGCACACAGATGCAGAATGCTGCAATGTGATTAGCTCCTGAGGTGACCCATCTTTCCAGAAACTCACAGTGGCAGCTGTCAGCTATAAAACAACTCTGCCATCCTCCTACACACACACACTTATACATACATACACATTTTCTCTCTCTCACACACACACACACACGGCTGAGAGAGAGAGAGAGAGAGAGAGGGAGAGAAGGATGAAAGAAGGAGACTCACTTCTTGAAGAGCTCCTGGTCCATCATCACGCCCCCGATGGTGTCCTGCACGGAGAGGCGGAGCAGCTCCATGCAGTCTCGCAGCCGGGGGTCAGAGGTCAGCAGGCCTGTGCTCTTCAGCGCCTGGGGGGACGAAGACATCAGCAAACCCTAAAACGCTGACCTCTGACCTCTCTCACATCCTGCAGGAACGTGTGAACACGAGTCCCTCCCTCAATCACACCCCACGCAGTGCCACACCGTGAGCACCGCCTGCACCCTGCTGTGGCCCACGGCTATTTTAGGACACTTACGCCTGAGCCCTTTGCTGGCAAACACACTCTTACATTACATAACCCCGGGAGAGAAAGAGCCGGCCGTGAGAGCGACTCGCTGAAACAGATGCTTGGACGCCTTTTCCTCACGTCTGTGTGCATTTTAAAGTTCTCCATCTCCACTCTTCCCCAGAATTGTGAGGTGCAGAGGGTGGAGCTTCCTGTGCCACAGGTCAATGCAGAGGGAGAGGCAGATGCAGAGCATGCGTGCTTATTAATGATGAGGCCTGAGATTGTTTATTCATTCGTACCATAGATGTTGCTAATGTCACTCTTAGGAGGGAATGAAGAACAGTAAACTAATGTTTCTCAGCAGTTTGACCACAGACGCCTGAGCTGCTCATACCTACACTGGGATGGTGACAGGATTTATGTATAAATGTGTGCTCTTGTGTGGAGCTCCACTGCCTCAAAACGAATGTGAATGGAGGAATAACACACACTGAGGACATCTGTTATAACACTGTCTCTCTCCAGGCCAGGAGAGGCCGGCTTGACCTGACGTAACTGTCCCAAACCTGAACTCTGTTCACCTGTTCTTCTACTGAAAGACCAGCCTGGATTTCAGCACCCCAGCCAAGAGCATACCTGCATCTGAGAGGTCCTACCGTAGGGTGACAGCCACGTGAGTGGGGGGGCACTGAACATCACGAGGGAGGGGGGCTGTATTATGAAATCTCCCAGCATGCATCTGAAATTCTTTTAATAGAGTCCTGCAGTCGTTATAGCAGGAGTCTGGGGTGGAGCTCTGTGTCTGCAGAGGAGACTAAATAGGCTCGAGTTCACTGTGTGTGTGTGTGTGTGTGTGTGTGTGTGTGTGTGTGTGTGTGTGTCAGATGTATAAATACACAGGCACACACATTCAAACATACGCTTATTATTTCTAGCACCTGGTCAGCTCATGTAAAACATGTGTACAGACAGCGTACGCAGGCCTGGGTGTCCCTGTATGTGTCTGTGCGGAGTGCTGAGCTGCTCACCATGCTGCTGTGTAAATGTGTAGCATTTCGTGCTCTGTGTTGAGGACAGAAAGGAAAGAGCACAGTGGTGAGTGCGGTGATGAACACCATGCTGCTGGAGACAACATCAGCAGGAATAATGACATCGGCAGGAATTATGATATCAGTAGGAATGAAGCCAAAAATGACAACATTCACGAAAGTCATGCGGCAGAGATGAGGATAGAGTGAAGCACTATTCTGTGTGTACAGTTATCATGGAAGAACAACAATGGCTTTACTGGCATGAATGATCTTTGCGTTTGCAAAGTACTGAATTAGGTTGTTTTTAATGTCATATAGGTTGTTGTTTATTGTCATATCGGTTTACTCCCACTTACTGTTAACACTGCTTAGCAAAGGTGTATTAGCTTGCATGTTAAACTAATAATACCTCATTATTTTGTGTTTTGGTGCAGTATTTGCTTTAGCAAGATGTGTTACGGACCTGACTCAAAGCCCAGGGGTGTGGTTATACAAACACCAGCCATTTCTCTGCTATGTATGATTTCTCTCAGTGTATCTGTGAGATCTTTGTGTGATTTGTGTGACCTTTGTGTGGTTTTCAGTCTTAAAAGATGGTTCTCTAAATGGATTTACTTCATCTAAATTCCTAACCTCCAGATTCCAAGGTAATGCCATGGCAACCACACAGTAGCATATCTTTGGATGGATCTGCTGCTTAGTCAGAAAGACTCCTGTATGGAGGGCACTGCCCGGGCATTAAACATCACTAAGGGAGCCCCTCAGTGCTGCCAGGGAGACAGACAAAATTTTGGATTTAAAAATAGACGGTTTGTTTATAACCCTCCTGTCTGCACCCCACCCCCTCCTTAATTATGCATTATGTGAAGACAGTAAAAATAGCACATTGTCCTGTTTCAGAGGGAGTAAGCAGGCACAGAGGAGGTGGTCTGCAGTAGTAGGAAGACTGGCTGCTACAATATTTACCGCACATTTTACATGAAAGACACTCCCAGTATGCAGAGTGGGGCAGAAGGCCTGTCACTGCCAGACCCTCACCTGGCTGCCATCCAAATGGCTGTGGGTGGAGCCAGCTCTGTTTTCTAGGAAGCCGATTCATTACAAGTCAATCGAGGTGCTCCACACCATGTTTGTGTCATTGATCATTGGTGTTTTTTCTGGTCACGATCATTTCTCTTTTGAATGACCTTAGCCTGACACTAGTATGAAGGGGGAATTTTAAAAAGATAATCCTTCCTGAACTTTTTGACAAGCCAAAAATGAAATGGCATTCCAGAATGGTCTCCTCAGTACTCACAGAGGTGAGGTGACATTCCGGAATGCTTTCCTCGGTACTCACAGAGGCAAAGCAACATTCCGGAACGCTCTCCTCGGTACTCACAGAGGTAAAGCAACATTCCGGAACGCTCTCCTCGGTACTCACAGAGGCAAAGCAACATTCCGGAACGCTCTCCTCGGTACTCACAGAGGCAAAGCAACATTCCGGAACGCTCTCCTCGGTACTCACAGAGATGAAGCGAGACACTGGAATCTTCTCCTCTCCCTCGGTGATGGTGTAGAACAGCAGATCCTCCAGCCCGGAGAACATGCCCTCTCTGTTAATGCTCCTGGAGGGACAGAGTGACCCAGGTCACACATTTACAGTCACAGAGAGCACATTCACACACACACAGCACTAAATCCACCCTGTAGAATATTCTCAGGTTTTGTACCCTCAGGACAGACGGAAATGAGCATCTTATCTGCTTTTAGGAATGTTAAGAACCAGTTACATCTGATAGATTTTTTTAAAAAAGACATTTATCAGGTAAATAAGATTAACAACACTAGGTAGTGGTAGCCCCTACACCTTCTGATCTGTCACAGCTAAATACAGTACATATCTCAGTGCAGACGGGGCTTCAGGAGCACTCATCTGCTCAGCAGTCTCGTGCGTAGATGCGCTTTTGCTGTATCTCCCACGTGGGAAAGCGCACGAGCGCCTGCCCTATAATACCACTCCGGTCCCGAACCATGAAAACGCACAGGGCTGTAAAAACAATGGCTCAGCGTGGGAAAAGACAGACATTGGTGTTGTCTTGGCAACGTCAATGACATCTCACATCCATATTGCTGTTATCGCTATCAAAATCAGTAAAGAGTTTGTATCGTGTAGAGTCATTCTATGTATGCGTTTTATTTTGGTTTAGTACAGTAAGGGCGACTATTGAACCAAACAAGAACGAAATGATTAAAGTGATGTCATTACCTTTCGTGGTATGAATCCGAACGAACTCCAAAAAAATGCATTCTAAAAATTGCAATTTTGAACTATTGTTCAAAAGATGGCACTACGAAAATTGCTGCACCTTGAACAGACCAACCGCTGAGTGGTCAACCGCTGATGACATCATGATGTTCGTCTTTAATTTTTCTCACTACGGCTCCATTTCATGGTTTAGTTGATGGCCAAGACTGCTATTTTATTTATTCAACCATTTACTGGATTAATTAATGTTCGACAGCGCAAGATGCAACAGCAGTGCCTTACCCGGCAACGGAGCCTGACATGCTTGGTTGTAACATCTATACCTTAAACACATCGTCACACTGCCGCCCAGCAAACGTTTCAGAGTAAAAATGGAATTAGACAGAAGACGTAGAGGAAGGTCAGATGTGACTTTTGTTCAGTTCGATCTTACTTGTAATGCCCGACACCCGTGTCCAAGCAGATTTGTTCTGGGTTCTGAGACGCTACACCCCGGCAGAGGAGGTTCGCAGTCCGCCTGCGGTCGAGAGCGCCGCTGACCCTCCCGATCCGGGCGCTGTTCGCGGCATTGAGGAGCCGCAGCAGCGCCGCGTTCCCTCCCCGAAGGCTTCTCAACCAGTGCATTTCCCCAGTGCAAGAGCAGAGACCGACAGACAGCCGAAACGCCGAATTTCACTAAGTTAAGACGTAAACTACAATCAATTATGCGTGCAACAGTTACTGTTACTGTTGTTACTGTCTGAGAAGCGTAAAGTTCCAGCATGCAAACACGAGTCGTGATCAGCCGTCACTGCTGTTCAAAAATAAAATGCCGGAGGGGTGAGCAGCAGGTGCCCAATAACAGCGCGCACACACACACACACACACACACGCTCCGGAGGCGGTGCCAAGTTTACGTCCCGCCGGGTGACACCACTCAGCTGTCGGGATAATGTTATTCTGACCGACCGCGGGCAGGAGCAAAATAAACAGCAAAAATTAAAGGTATCTGTGATGTGTTAGGCTACGCCCTGCGCTTGTCAGGGCTGATTAAGTAATGAGTTTAAGAGCTCCTTTTCCCCCGTGTGCGCGTGCAGCGGCCCCCCTGAGTTAACAGCGGTGTTATTTTGGGGCTCAGTGTGAGTTTCACCCCGGGTTGCGCCATTGCTCGTGTGGATTTCACGATGTTGCGCACAGTACAACCTGTACATGTCATATAAAACATAACGAAATGGACTGTCCTACGCTGAGTACACGCAAGCTAAAGAGGCCAATGGTACAAATTCCTCAAATAATTAAAATTTGCATAGCAACAGCAAACAAAATGTTAAGCAATATGTGTAGCTGTCCTGTCGCCACTACTTTACCTTGGCCGTTACACCTGTGATTCACCCCATTTTGATCCCTAAATTCAGCATATTTTGTTATCGCACCGCTCGAAAAAAAATCCTGTTTAAGTCTTTAACAGAGTGTTGCTCGATGACGCGTTTTCCAGCGTATAAACTAGGATGTTATTGTCCCTTTTCCACACGAATGAATTTTGCTATTAGTTAGTCTACTCGAAAACACGTGCGGATGTTTGTGGAGAAATATTTGGAAAACAAACATTAATTCACCTGGGAAGTTACAGGATGAGCTAATGTTTCACGTATTGCGCTCAAAATCTCTCCATTAACGGATCGAAGGTTAAACCCTGTGTGCAGCGACATCTTTCGACATCCAGCGAGCCGCTAATTTGACGCAGCCGTGTGACGGATAACACGCAGGCTACAAGACCAAGAACGTAGCGTCCGCTAACAGCAGGATGCGGCTAAAATGCCTTTTGACTTGTGATTTGTCTACTGTATAATTTAATTATAATTCCTTCTACTCCATATATTAGGATACTATTTAGTGTAACTTCACACGAAGGAGCTGTTCCACAGCGGGCTGTACAGCCGCCATCCTTTTCAAACTCTGGCAGCTCTGTACTGCTAACTAAGACACTGCCGACCATAGTGTTCCTTCCAACTCATCTCAGTTTGTGAAGTTTAAAAGACCCCGCACGGATTTCGGGAGTCTTCCAGCATCATGATTGATTTCGCGTTTATAGCGCCATCTCACGGTGGTGCAGCAGATAACATTACGTCATTTAGCAGACGCTCTTACCCACCTGCGTGAAGTTGGCACCTCAAGTATTTAAAAAGTTCGAAATGGTACTACTGTTCGTTTGTGCCGTAAAAAATTTCGTTTGTGCTGCTATGGATTTGTAGATATAAAAATTATATTTTTGGGCGATGAGGTCACCCAGCACCCCAACCTTCTCCGAATTGCTCCTGAATGGTCACGTTAGTTTCTGCTACGTTTGTGCCATGATCATTTTCCTTCGTGCGGTCATGCTTTGGATAAACACTGTACTTCATGGCAAAAATTCTGTGACAACTTCCAGAACGCTGCTTTCTCCATAACGAAGAAAGTGGCTCCTACTGTGCAACGTTTTGCTGGTTGGTGCCCTGTAAAAAAAAAAAAAAAAACTTACATTACATTATTTCCCGATAGGCCTACACACAGCGCTTCAATGCCAAGATCAATAACATTACATGGGATACCAGTAAACTTACGTTGCAGCGCTATTTGCAAATATCCAACACTTAAAAATGACAAGCACTTGTAACTATTTTTAAGCCAGGTAATTACTTACAAGGCCTGAGTTGCATTTGCTAATTAGCTGGTTAACGTTAGTTACATAGTAGCCGTCAAGGTAATTAACGTTGTTGAATGACGTAGTTTGCAGCTGCACTTGGAACTTGTCTTTCGGGGAAGGAGGTTTGGATCTTGACCTGTAGTGCCGTGATCACCGTCTAAAAGGGAAAGGCTAAGGCAATGTCACATTTAATGATATCGACTTAGCCTACAGTTAATATCTGAATCCAACCCAACCCACAGAGGCTATTTTGGATTGTTTCCAATAAAGTTTGAATGGCGTCAGCAATGATCACATTATATCCATCTAAAAAAAAAAAAAAAAAAAAGCAGCACGAACAAATATGTTTAGCCTACGGCACAAACGTCGGGGTGCTGGTGACATCACGGTCCATAAAATATGTTTAGCCTATGTCTTTAAAAAATGAAAACAGCAGCTATCTATTTTGGACAATTTGTGAATCATTACACACCTATCCTTACGTTTTACAACACAATTAGCTCCCTCTGATCTGATTAGGCCTACAACTTTGTCCAGGTTCTAGTGCTGCACGGGCTGCAGCTATGACGTTATTCGCGTCAAATCTGAGCTACTGACTAGATGTAAGTAACTTAAAAAGCAGGACAAATATAAGACAGACACCTTTAAGTTATATATAAAGCGCATTTATTTTTGTGTTTTATTGCCAGCGTTAATGTATCATTTTTACCTAACGTTAATGACACGACGTTAATTACCTTGAAGGCTACTATACGGATACATTGAGCAACGTTTAAGTTACACATCATCATAAAATGTCCCCATATGGTAGCTAATGAGCCACAATATCAAAACGTATTAACCTTCTCATTCACAGGGTCACTCACAACGATTTGGTAATTTCGTTTTAGAGTAATGTTGGCTAACTAGTAACATCAACAACAGATTATTGGTCGGAAAAACAGAATCCGCTAACCCGGGTTGCCAGGTTTGGCAAAATTATTTTGCCTAATTGGTAGTGATTTCGCACTGACTTGTGTGGCTGAAATAGCAATAGTTTGGTTTCCTTACTGAGATCGCGTCAACTTAAATAAGCCATCAATTTCAACACTCGTTCCTGCGCAGAAATAGTCACGGTTTGTTTCCACGGTTAGCAGTTTATTGTAAGTAAACACTTGGCAGAGTGGTGCTTTAGTGCTTTTTCTAAAGCGAAACTTGTCGGGAATCGGTTTTGATAGCGTGTAACAGGATTCCAGCTTTTTATGTGACGAAACGCGGAATCAGCCTGGCAACCCTTCCTAAAAGGCTGACTACAGTTTATCGCAACGACACGCTTCTTTAGTGCATTTTATTTTCTATTCAACCAGCGCTCTCTGCGCCCCTGCCCCTTTCCGCTCATTGGTGGAACGTCAGTTTTAAGGGGCGCGTCATCATCTCCGGAAGAACGTGGCGGCGGGAGCTAACTGAAGCTTAATAACGCTAAAGAAAACATAATGAACCATGCAACATAACACGCGCGCGACATAGCATAAAAATAAGTTATGTGCGAAAGGGTTAAAAAATTAAAAATCCTCTCTCGCGCGCTTATCGCCAGCGTGCCAATGGTAGCACGCGTGCCTAAGGTCGCCGACCCCTGACTTAGGTTATACTGTTCTTCCACAATGTTATCCATTTTTACAGCTGGATATTTACTGAGGCAATTGGGGTGAAGTACCTTGCCCAAGGGTGCAACAGCAGTGCCCCAATCGTTCCTGAAAGGAAGTATCCAATTTCTCGATCCAGACACAAAGTAATTAAGAACCGCGATAGATTTATCCCGGACCATACTAATAAATCACACTGGATTTCATCGCCATCAGCAAGCCGTCTTGAGGAAGGTCACCTTGTTTTACTGCCATAAATAAACGGACACATTGGCCTCTCTATTGCAGCTTGCGAGACTGAACCCCGGCGCATCGACCGCAGATCTGCTCCGTTCTGCTGTTGCACGGCGGTCTGCCACCTTTGCACTGATGGCTGAATAATAATTTATGATGCTGCTTTACATTAGTTATACTTAGGTATCTTGTGAAGAAGCTCTGAGTGTGAGAGAGAGTGAGTGTGTGTGTGTGTGTCCCTGCAGAGAGGGAAGGGGGGCAGCAACATGCCCATCCTGAAAGGTGCTGTTCGCTCCCATTTCCAGCAGTTAATGAATAGCATGTTAATGAATATTATTATTTAAGACGACTGGCAAAGTGATGAGATCTGATATTAATCTAAATGAATAAATGTAAATAATCTGAGGCAAAATGACCTGATAATGTGGGGCTGTAATTTGTACATCACACTCTGGCCTATCGCCCTGAGAAATAAAGAATCAGTCAAACTGAAAAAAGCTTGTACTTCAGACCATCTAAGTAGTAACCGTAACAAACGTACCAACAGCTCAGTAATTTCGAAAGATCCAGTGAATACAAGCAGCAGAAAATAGTTGTAGTAGAAATCTAGTGATTGGATTAAGTATGATGCGTCTTGTAGGCCCCAGCATTTCATTCGCAGAATTAGAATAAAAAATTGTCTGCATTTGAGACAAACGTGCTGCTGTTTACCACTAAAAGGAACGTTACTCTGCAAACCGAACATCTGAGCAAAATTTACAAAATGACATTTGGAAGGTGCTGGACAGAGGAATTAAACATGCAGGGAACTCCGAGCTGTTAATACACCCACCATTTCAATGCACAGAAGACTGACGAGACTGATTCTTGCATTTTTTTTCTTATTTATCAGGTGGTGGACGATCTCTTCTCAGCCATTGACAAAGGACTGGATCAGAGCCAGGGAACATGCTGTGCATAGATCTTCCACAAGAGGGCGACACAGGCCTCACAGAGACCTGCTCTGTTTGGTGCCGATGTTTCCTTGTACCACTGGCCCACTGAATCTCTCAGATACAGAAAAAAATGACACTTTTTTCCCCTGGGGCAGAGCGTCTAGCTATTCACTTTCACATTCAAAAGTTCTGCAGTGAAAAAGCTGGCTACATCTAATTTATGAGTGGCACACTGGTAGAATTCATTCTGACTTTCCAAGGGCCGATCTATGCTTTTATCAAGCCATAAATATTGATTTGCATTATAAAGAGCTGTATTTACATGCAAGCTTATACAACACATTCGGCACCCACTCACAACCACACAATAAGATGCGTTTGACTGAATTTCTGGTGCATATAGTGTGTCTGTACTGAGTAATTGGTTTTGAGGGGAA
>NC_050589.1:201704-244204 GCF_013368585.1 Megalops cyprinoides | reverse complement strand
TTCTGCACAGGGGGGGTGCTCTTCTGCACAGGGTGCTCTTCTGCACAGGGGGGATGCTCTTCTGCACAGGGGGGGCTCTTCTGCACAGGGGGGGTGCTCTTCTGCACAGGGTGCTCTTCTGCACAGGGGGGGCTCTTCTGCACAGGGGGGGTGCTCTTCTGCACAGGGGGGGCTCTTGTGCACAGGGGGGGCTCTTGTGCACAGGGGGATCTTCTGCACAGGGGGGGCTCTTCTGCACAGGGGGGGTGCTCTTCTGCACAGGGGGGGCTCTTCTGCACAGGGGGGGTGCTCTTCTGCACAGGGTGCTCTTCTGCACAGGGTGCTCTTCTGCACAGGGGGGGCTCTTCTGCACAGGGGGGGTGCTCTTCTGCACAGGGTGCTCTTCTGCACAGGGGGGGTGCTCTTCTGCACAGGGGGGGTGCTCTTCTGCACAGGGGGGGTGCTCTTCCCTATGGAGCAAACTAAAGCACCACAGCAGCAGAGTGATGGGGAAACTGTGATGACGGAGGTGCTGTCTTTTAGTCCTCACTCTGCAAGCAGCAGAGATCCCGGAGGAGTTGGTGTTCTTCCCATCGCACACAGACAGCTGTGCCATTGAAAAACACCTCCTTCTGTTCCGTCCCTGCATGAGGAGGCGCATCTGAGCGCGACACACCGCCAGCCATGCAGCTCACATCAGTCACTGCAGTGATGCGTAAATAAGAGACCGGCAGTATGTGCCAGAATTACAGTCTAAGTTATTACAGCACATTACATTATTGCCATTTAGCAGACGCTCTTACCCAGAGCGACTTACATAGGTTATAATTTTTACATGTTATCCATTTATACAGCTGGATATTTACTGAGGCAGTCCTGGGTTAAGTACCTTAACCAAGGGTACAGCAGCAGTGTCCCAGCATATAATCTGCTGTGAGACGGCACACAGTGGGTCACAGCGGGTCACAGCGGGTCACAGCGGGTCACAGCAGCACACAGTGGGTCACAGCGGGTCACAGCGGGTCACAGCGGGTCACAGCGGGTCACAGCTGGTCACAGCAGGTCACAGCGATAAAGAGAGATGCACCTGACCCAGTGCCCATACCTGATCAGGAAGATCCATTAGGATCTGATTATTTTTTACTTACATTTTTTTATTTGTGACAGCATTGCCCAGGTCCTGTAACCACGGTAACCTCTGAGTGAAGCCTCCCATCCATGCCTGATTCTGATGCTGGTTCTACGTTGCCGTGGTGATCTTATAGCGGGGGGCGGGGGGCTTTTGGTTCTGCAGTGCAGAGGGGTGCAGTAGGAGGGGTTAGTCCTGCAGTGGGGAGGGCTTAGTCCTGCAGTAGGAGGGGTTAGTCCTACAGTAGGAAGGGTGCAGTAGGAGGGGTTAGTCCTGCAGTAGGGAGGGGTGCAGTGGGGAGGGGTTAGTCCTGTAGTAGGGAGGGGTGCAGTGGGGAGGGGTTAGTCCTGCAGTAGGGAGGGGTTAGTCCTGCAGTGGGGAGGGGTTAGTCCTGCAGTGGGGAGGGGTGCAGTAGGAGGGGTGCAGTGGGGAGGGGTTAGTCCTGCAGTGGGAGGGGTGCAGTGGGGAGGGGTACAGTAGGAGGGGTGCAGTGGGGAGGGGTGCAGTAGGAGGGGTGCAGTGGGGAGGGGTACAGTAGGAGGGGTGCAGTGGGGAGGGGTTAGTCCTGCAGTGGGGAGGGGTGCAGTAGGAGGGGTGCAGTGGGGAGGGGTGCAGTAGGAGGGGTGCAGTGGGGAGGGGTTAGTCCTGCAGTGGGAGGGGTACAGTGGGGAGGGGTACAGTAGGAGGGGTGCAGTGGGGAGGGGTTAGTCCTGCAGTGGGGAGGGGTGCAGTAGGAGGGGTGCAGTGGGGAGGGGTGCAGTAGGAGGGGTGCAGTGGGGAGGGGTTAGTCCTGCAGTGGGAGGGGTACAGTGGGGAGGGGTACAGTAGGAGGGGTGCAGTGGGGAGGGGTTAGTCCTGCAGTGGGAGGGGTGCAGTGGGGAGGGGTACAGTAGGAGGGGTGCAGTGGGGAGGGGTTAGTCCTGCAGTGGGAGGGGTGCAGTGGGGAGGGGTGCAGTTGGTTCCTCATGTCAGAGAGCTCCTCTTCAGTTCTTCACTCTCTGGCTGAGTGCAGCACTTTACTAAGCTTATATACAGCACAAGCAATCGCCACTCTTACACCTGCTGTGTGATTGACAGCTGAGTCAGCCAATCAAGTCAAACAGATCCTGGCATCTCCCTCTGCAGATATCACATATCCCTGTCAATCATTTCTGCCACAGCCAGTTACAGATTTGCCCCTCTCCCCATGTCTGCCACTGCTGAGAAGGTGAGGCACTTCACTTACACTATACTGTAAGTAGAGCAGCAGTTTCTAAGGTATAGCATTAAAAATGATTGATTACAAAAACCGAAGGCCTTCATAAGACTCTGTATTTAATGTATTTCCACAGAATTGCACCAGCAGACCGAGACATACAGATTGATGTCCCCTGTGCTGCGCATTTTTCTCACTTTGGCATGAGGACATAAAAGATAATAAGTAACGACAGAGTCTAACCGTGTTAAAAGGAAACGTGTCCTTTTCTGAACAAAAGTTTTTTTTTCAGAGAAGGTAGTCTAACTCACTTTCGAAAGTAGAGGGTTTCCCATCTAAAAAGACGTTCATGCATAAATCACGAGTAGGCCTTTATAAATATCGATCAACAGCTCTTATCGTTAAGACAAATAACAAATTCAGCAGGACTTGTTCAGTCTGCTTAGTAGTAGGTTTTCCATCCATCACAGTTACCAGTCTTTCTTTAAATTAACATTTCAACAGCCGAGGAAATTTCCTTAAATGTATTTATATGTTTTGTAACGTGTTCTTCGCTGAAGACATCTCCAGCATGTCCTTGATTTGCGCTTACACGACTTCATACCGGCGCTTCTCGCACGGTTCTCGAAAGATTCTTGCTTAATACAGCCTGAATGAAACATACATTTTCAGGAACACAAACCTATATCACGACTACTGGCAAGATACATCTTAGATGCTACAGGGTTGTGTTAAGATTTAACTATGCACTGCATTCTGAAATTAAATGAGAGTTGGGGCTTGATTTAAAGGAGAGAATATGCTTAACAGGACTTTGAGGAGATTTATAAACATGGTTTATTTTAATGAAGTGGGTGTTCAGTTGAAATACAGCTACGACAGACTCTCGGCCGGACGGCGGGAGGTACAGCAGAAAGGAAATGGGTGGGTGTTAAAAAATTGGAGGAAACTTTGGGCACCCCGGTGCCTGACTGCGCAAAAGGAGGGGACTGAGAGACTTTTGGGAGACAGAAAGGGAGGGAGACGAGGCTCGGGTTTCACTTCGGCTGGGGGTAGGGGCTGGGCCGGGGGAGGACTGCGATTTGTGAATATACGAAGTTTGGATGAAGGGAGAGCAGGCATATAACAGCGCTGCTTCCCGGGAGCGGCGGGTGCGGAGTATCTGCAGGGCCGTCCCGCTGGATCCCCGTCGATTTTGGAAGGGTGATTGCATGGTTCGGTTCTTACTGGGAACACACACACTGAGCAGAGCGCCGGCTGCACTCCGTCCTCCTACCTCTTCCTTCCCCTAGACTTCTGCATGTCTGACATTTAGACATGTTCATCTTCGCGGATTCCAGGACTGTTCTGCTACTTGCAGCAGCTCAAGTCATTTTAATAGCCTTTGTCAATTGTCAGGAAGCGAATAACCGTAAGTTGCTATCTTTTGTTTTGTTTTGTATTTTATTTTTTATGTTTTTAATTCTTTAATACAGTTCAGAATACGTTTAGTTCTAGTTTGAATGACCAATGCTTCCATACGCTCATATGATTTGGGTTTCAGAGATCAGCAACTTTGAAGTCTGAGTTGTATGATATTCGCGCTTTTTTGGCTTGGTTATGGATGCTGGCCGTTTGTACGAGAACTGGTTACTTTTAAGTACGTTCAAATAATCGTTTTGGATATATTCCATTTATACGTTTTGGAGAACACATTTTCTGATGTGTGAAAGTTAAGAAAGTTTTGTTGATACACCCAAAGGAATTGTGTACTTATCATTGGCCATATTACACCTGAAACAATTTCCATGTTAGTCATGTTTTTACACAAGATGTGAAACTGTAAAAACGTGTGCTGAAATACGCTGACAGCCCGCAGACTGCAGGTAGCCGCGCAGCCTGAATGAAGTGTGGAATTCTTACGCAGGCGCACTCGCCTCCTCCGGTTCTGCTGGGGACAGATGCACAATGAAAGGACGGGAGCCCCGTGCCTGAGAAAAAGTGGGAGTTTTTTAATTGTGCGGATTACAGGGAGTGACAGCATGGAGAAATTGGTTATGCTGTGTATGAAAACTTTGGACATGCATTGCTTATGTCATCTGCACATAGAATGATTGATAGATAGGCTATTAGTTATGATGTGAGGGCTTTTGTCGTTGACAGCTGTTCGGTGGTTACTTTTGCAGCCATTCCGCAATCTGTGCACGCGTTGCTTTTTTCATCAGATAAACCTGGACTGGTTTCATGAAACCTACCTGATAGGGTGAAGGACGAGCGTCAGCTGTTGGAGCTTCGCGCTGGCATTCTGTTGCAATAAGTTTGTGTATAGGCGCAAATCCGGAGATGCTGGCGGAGAAACAGCCGACAATATGACCGTTTAGCTCATGGAGTCTACATACCGTGCTGTGAGGGATATAGCAGGAGTAGTCTATCCTAGTGAGGACAGACAGTGCATAGCTGTGCAACAGTGGCGCGCATAGTGGAGTGCCGCAGAAATAGGCGATGGGTAAGGACGGCTACTGACCTGTTCCTGTGCGCTCTGGACTGCACGGCGGCTGGGACCGTCAACTGCGTCTAATAGCGACAAGGCGACCGAGGGAAACCAGCTTCAAGTGGCTTAACAAGAAACAGGTTAGAATGTCAGTTTGGCTTTAAATGACATGAAGGTGTGTGAGGAGTTCGGTGGGAGGTCAGGGTGAGGGGACACAGGCAGAAACACACGCTACTGCAGGCGCGCAGGGCGCATGAGCAGCGGATCGGCAGTGCGAAGCGACGGACATCGGCTCGCCGGGCTGGGAGGGGCTGGCGGGGCACTTAGTAACAGTCTACATTGCAGCAGGGAACTAGTCGAATAGGAAATTCCTTTCAACTGCAGCATTAGAAAACCTGCGACTTGCCTTTTTCTTCATCCTCATTCGTCAATAAAAATACAGGATCTCTGGCCAATCAGACTCAGCGATGACAGAAATCTAGATATATAGTAAGGATGGACGGAATTGGCTTCAAAGTTACTGAAACTCTGTAATGCGGAGAATAGGCGTGTAATGACAGGCAACGGCAGTAAATAAGTAGTGATGAATGTTTACAGAATCACCTTTCTGTTTTGTTGCAATGTCCTCTGATCGCGGATACCAGCTAGTTCTGAGTTTTATTTCTGCGAACAACGCGGGTGCGGATAAAACTCACACCTTCAGCCCTCACAGCGCCGAAGCCCATCACCGCCGCGCCGCGCAAATATATCTGATTAAAGCTGTTTATTCTGCTGTCTGTGCCGAGCTTTAGCGGCGTGAGGAGCGACGGAAATCAGCCGTGATTAATGATGTCTTACCATGATCAACAGACCGCTATTCATACGCACTGAGGTTTGCTAGGTCACCAAGCGCTAACTTTCCCCACAAAGGAATACAGTCTCTAGTCTGGCCTCTCAGCCTTACATGGCTTCCTTTTAACGTGAGCGGCACTGCGCTTTTGCCCTGCGTGCATGTGTAAGTCGTTTCTTAGCGGTATTCGTCGAATTTCGTCCCCAGCTGTCAGCTATTTCAGGCGTCAGATGCAGATATCAGGGCAGCGCTCAGTCGGGGGGGGGGGGGGGGGGGGGCTGGCGACACATGCAGATATCAGGGCAGCGCTCAGTCGGGGGGGGGGGGGGGGGGGGGGGGGCTGGCGACACATGCAGATATCAGGGCAGCGCTCAGTCAGGGGGGGCTGGCGACACATGCAGATATCAGGGCAGCGCTCAGTCAGGGGGGGCTGGCGACACATGCAGATATCAGGGCAGCGCTCAGTCAGGGGGGGGGGCTGGCGACACATGCAGATATCAGGGCAGCGCTCAGTCAGGGGGGGCTGGCGACACATGCAGATATCAGGGCAGCGCTCAGTCAGGGGGGGGGGCTGGCGACATGGGGGGTTCGCTGACCAAACGAACCAGATAAAATGGGCACGAGGCAGATTCTAGGAAACTTTGCTGGCCGAACAGGAACTGAGTTTCACAATGATGCTTTTGTCCCTTGTGATGAAGTATTTCGGCAGAATTGAGAGATACTGTCTTCACTGCTGCCCAGTGGTGAGAAGTGGAAATTGCAAGTGTGATCACAGATTCGGGCAAATCACCATTCTGTCGATAACAGCAGCTGAGGCCGTAACAGTGGGGGGGGGGGGGGGCAAACAGTGTGTGGAGCAGCTGTTAGTGAGTGAGAGAGTGACAGAGTGTGTCTGACAGGGTGAATGTGTCAGTAGGTATATGAATGAGTGAGAGAGTGACTGCATTAGTAGGTGTGTGAGTGACAGGGTGAATGTGTTAGTAGGTATATGAATGAGTGAGAGAGAGTGACTGCATTAGTAGGTGTGTGAGTGACAGGGTGAATGTGTTAGTAGGTATATGAATGAGTGAGTGAGAGAGTGACTGCATTAGTAGGTGTGTGAGTGACAGGGTGAATGTGTCAGTAGGTATATGAATGAGTGAGAGAGTGACTGCATTAGTAGGTGTGTGAGTGACAGGGTGAATGTGTTAGTAGGTATATGAATGAGTGGGTGGATGTGAGTGATAGAGTGAATGTGTTAGTAGGTGAGTGAATGAGTGAGAGAGTGAATGGGTAATTGGGTGTGTGAATGTGAGTGTGTGAGCACTGTGCAGCCGTGATCACTTGTGTCTCTCCCTCCATCTCCTACCTGTACCCCACCCTTGTCCTACTTCTCCCACTGGCTCTACCTGTGCGCCCCCTGGTGGACCTGTGCAGCAGGGCCAGGCGGCTGTGTGTGCCTGTATGCATGTAGGGAGGGGCCTGTGTGAGGGGGAGCGGCCTGTGTGAGGGGGAGGGGCCTGTGAGGGGAGGGAGCTGTATGGGGGGGGGGGGGGGGGGGGTTGTGTGAGGGGGAGTGGCCTGTGTGAGGGGGGCTGTATGAGAGGAAGGGGCCTGTGTGAGGGGGAGGTTCCTGTGTGAGGGGGAGGGTCCTGTATGAGGGGGGCCTGTTTGAGGGGGAGTGGCCTGTGTGACAGGGACTTCCCACATGCAGAGCTCCCATTCGGAGAGCGCTGCTCCATCTGCCCCCCAGGGGGCATCTGTCACTTATTCTCACCTGCGGAAATAAGATGAGAAACAGCCCTGGCACTGCAAAGCCACACAGACGTGCAGCCCGTACCTGTGGGTGCAGACACTGCGCTACTGTATAAACAAAACCATGCAGAAATAAAGAAAAGCCAGAGTGAAACACACTCTTTCGCTGTGAAAAGCATGAGCTCCACGGGCTCCTGTCCTGCTCTCCCCCCCAAACGGCTTTACCTCTGAAAGGGCCTGTGGTGCAAAAACCTTACCCTGATCTGGAAAAGGGTCTCAGTTGGTGTGAACTCAGACTGTTGGGTTGTTGTTTTTAGACTGCAGTTCAGACTGTATTTGGACTGTTTGGGTGGCAGTGTGGTGTAGTGGAAATGAGTAGAGCTCATAACTGAAAGGTTGCTGGTTCAATTCCCTGCTGGGACACTGCTGCTGTACCCTTGGGTAAGGTACTTAACCCAGGATTGCTTCAGTAAATATCCAGCTGTATAAATGGATAACATGTAAAAATTGTAACCTATGTATTTTGATCTGGATGAGATCATCTGTTAAATGACGATAGTTGGGGACGAAAGTTGTTGACTTCAAACTGCGTTTTTCTGTTTACATTAATGTGTTCATCCATTCCCCTCATCCTTTTACCCCTCAGTCAGAGGTGGAGCAGCAGAACACCCATGGCTTCTGTATTCATGTATTCATGTCTAATGATTATCCTCTTTTCTTGACTTTTCTGTACCTCCAACAATAGGACCGGCTAGTGCAAAGGTGAGATAATGTTTGATTGTATATTCTCTTTCTTTCTGCCTCAGACTGTCTGTCTCCCTCTTCTTTTGGGGTTGCATGTAACCAAAGGGACAGAGAAATCCCACATTCAAAGAGGAATCTTTATATATGGATACTGTACTTCTTTGCCATGTGATTGAAGTCGCATGTTGTTTTCTTTTTGCCACTTAGACCTGTAGCAAACTGCAGTTACTCACTGTGTGCCGCAGTCAGAGCGGGATGAGGAAGGTCTTAGATTTGTTCTGTGCTGTAAGCGATGCTCTTATTTAGTGTAAAAATCAGATGTTGCATTTGATCCGAAAATGTGCAGAGAATCAAAGAGGATTGATTCATCCCTCCAACAAAGCAACAGCTGTGAATCTGTGTTAACACCAAAACACCTGGAAATATATTTAGACTTCAGGGCCCTCCAGTTACTGTGAAAATGGATAGAGCTGATGCTTATTCTAAATTCCCATTTACGTAATGTGTGTCGTGGTTATATGTTAGTGTTTGTTTAATCTAAAATCCATGATAAATTATATTGTGTTGTAGTTGTCTCAGTAAAGAAACATATGTATTGTTTTGTTTCTTTACATGGGAGAAGCGCTCTTATATTTTTTGTGTTGTCATATTTAGATACAGAAAATGAACAATGTTCCTGTTGCTTTTATGAACAGGGACAGAAAGGAGAACCAGGTGCCATCACAGATGTGAGTCTACGCTCTGATTGAATGCCATCTAGAATCTTCCTTTGCAGATCTGTCAATCGTTAATATTTTCATGATAGTGTGTTGTAGACGCCTTGATTCAAATGGATTAATTGTATGAATTAACATGTGGCAGAATATTGATCTCCCTTACTGTTGTTACTGGGAGTGTGAGAGTGTGAGTCAGGCGCGGAGGGTGAGAGTGTGACAGTGGGTCAGGTGGGGAGGGTGAGAATGTGAGTCAGACGGGGAGGGTGAGAGTGTGAGTCAGACGGGGAGGGTGAGAATGTGAGTCAGACGGGGAGGGCGAGAGTGTCTCAGTGGGTCAGGTGGGGAGGGTGAGAATGTGAGTCAGGCGGGGAGGGCGAGAGTGTCTCAGTGGGTCAGGCGGGGAGGGCGAGAGTGTGAGTCAGACGGGGAGGGCGAGAGTGTCTCAGTGGGTCAGGTGGGGAGGGTGAGAGTGTGAGTCAGGCGGGGAGGGTGAGAGTGTGACAGTGGGTCAGGCAGGGAGGACAGGTTAGCGGGATTCATACCTGCTTCCACATGATGCAGGGAGGCAGCGAACCCAGTGCGGTGTACACTGCCAACAGGAAGCAAAAAGGACCAAACATGTGTAAGAAAGAGGAGGATAAGTTAGCATCCTCTCTCTGACAGTAGATCAGTGATCCTCTCCTGTTAGATTACAGTAGATCATCCGTTAGCAGACATAAAGTGTCACCTCCATGTTGCTGTTAGCATTGTTAGCTGAGCGGATCTTTCTCTCATGTTCTTTCCCAGGTGGTAGGACCGCATGGACCAGCAGGCCCCATGGTAGGCGCTCCTGTTTCAGGTTGATTGTGTTTGGAGTGAGTTCTGATTGACAGGAGAGATGCTCAGCATCATATCTGTGCTTACAGGGCCCTCCTGGGGAACAGGGAGCCCGCGGACCAAGGGGTGACAGGGGAGAGAAGGTGAGATATCACTGTGTCTGTGTGTCTAACACTGGGCTCTGTGTCTGTGTGTCTAACACTGGGCTCTGTGTCTGTAGCTCTAACACTAGTCTCTGTGTCTGTGTGTCTAACACTGGGCTCTGTGTCTGTGTGTCTAACGCTAGGCTCTGTGTCTGTAGCTCTAATGGTGGTCTCTGTGTCTGTACCTCTAACACTGGCCTGTGTCTGTACCTGTAGCAGAATTTGGCATGTGAAATACTGTGAAATACTTTTTCTGTACAGATACTCAGCTCACTGTAATTAACACTGAAAATGTCCTGCCTTTGTCAGGTTAAAGTTTGATTCATTGTTTCCTCATGAAGAGCAATGAAGGGGAAGTGTGTGACAGGACAGCCACGGATTTCACTGCCACTGCAATGTGATCAGTGCAGTAACCGTCCTGCTTCCTGAGAGACGTGTGCTGGAGCCACTGATTTCACTGCCACTGCAATGTGATCAGTGCAGTAACCGTCCTGCTTCCTGAGAGACGTGTGCTGGAACTGCCTGGCCACCTGCGTGCTGTTCTCTTCCCACCAGTGCTGTACAGTGCTCTGCAACACTGTGTGTGTGCAAGACAGAGTGAGCCCTCTGTGATCAACAGCACAACATGGAATTGTGGGAAATTCATCAATGGAGAGTCTGTAATGTATCAGACCCTGCATCAGTGACAGTGTCCATCACAGCTTTAGAAAGATGACCTTTCACACAGAACATTATTATTTTAGCAGGTGCTCTTACTCAGAGAGAGTAATCTGCGCTTACATGTTATGCGCTATCCCTTTCTATCGTTTAAAGCTGTGTGTCAGAGTATGAGCGGAGGCTGAGGGTCACAGTAAGCTGAATACTGACAGTATCAGATGAGTCCTCTGACTGTCAGTAAGCTGAGTATTTGCAGTATTTGCACACTGGTGCTGTTGGCTGGTTTTGGGCTCCTTTATGCAAATGTCTATATGTTAAAATATAAATATCACAATGCTATGTAAATATGTCTACATTATTGTAAAAATATGTATATTATCAATTACACATGTAAATTAATTCAAAGTAAAATTGTCCTCTGCATTACAGGGCAAGAGTATAACCACATACATCTTGGACAAATATATAAGAATATAACCACATATATCCTGAACAAATATTTTTTAGGATTTTAAGATAAATGTAGTAGAGTCTACGTGCAGTATATATATGAACTTTAACATCTTAGACACATTATATAGATATCATACATATTTATAGTAACTCTATTTATACAGTTATGCATCCTGTAAGCTATAGTAAACTGAAAGGGCCAAGTCCCATTGTCAGATCCTAGACAGCTTCTCAATTCAATTCATGGGCACCTTGTTAATGAAAATTGAGTGCTGCCCCTGATGGCTCATGTTTGCTACTACCAATGCAGACAAATTCTGTATTTTCTTTCAAATTCTACCCACCAGCATTAATGCTTGTCTTTGGGACCCCAGACAGTGTGGGATACAGTGTAGGGCTGCAGTGTGGGGCTGCAGTGTGGGATACAGTGTAGGGCTGCAGTGTGGGATACAGTGTAGGGCTGCAGTGTGGGGCTGCAGTGTGGGATACAGTGTGGGATACAGTGTAGGGCTGCAGTATAGGGCTGCAGTGTGGGATACAGTGTGGGATACAGCGTGGGGCTGCAGTGTGGGATACAGTGTGGGGCTGCAGTGTGGGATACAGTGTAGGGCTGCAGTGTGGGATACAGTGTAGGGCTGCAGTGTGGGATACAGTGTGGGGCTGCAGTGTGGGATACAGTGTAGGGCTGCAGTGTGGGATACAGTGTAGGGCTGCAGTGTGGGATACAGTGTGGGATACAGTGTGGGATACAGTGTAGGGCTGCAGTGTAGGGCTGCAGTGTGGGATACAGTGTGGGATACAGTGTAGGGCTGCAGTGTGGGATACAGTGTAGGGCTGCAGTGTGGGATACAGTGTGGGATACAGTGTAGGGCTGCAGTGTGGGATACAGTGTGGGGCTGCAGTGTGGGATACAGTGTAGGGCTGCAGTGTGGGATACAGTGTGGGGCTGCAGTGTGGGATACAGTGTAGGGCTGCAGTGTAGGGCTGCAGTGTGGGATACAGTGTGGGATACAGTGTGGGGCTGCAGTGTGGGATACAGTGTGGGATACAGTGTGGGATACAGTGTAGGGCTGCAGTGTAGGGCTGCAGTGTGGGATACAGTTTGGGGCTGCAGTGTAGGGCTGCAGTGTGGGATACAGTGTGGGGCTGCAGTGTGGGATACAGTGTGGGATACAGTGTAGGGATACAGTGTAGGGCTGCAGTGTGGGATACAGTGTGGGGCTGCAGTGTAGGGATACAGTGTGGGATACAGTGTAGGACTGCAGTGTGGGATACAGTGTAGGGCTACAGTGTAGGGCTGCAGTGTAGGGCTGCAGTGTGGGATACAGTGTAGGGCTACAGTGTGGGGCTGCAGTGTGGGATACAGTGTGGGATACAGTGTGGGGCTGCAGTGTGGGATACAGTGTGGGATACAGTGTAGGGCTACAGTGTGGGGCTGCAGTGTGGGATACAGTGAGGGATACAGTGTGGGATACAGTGAGGGATACAGTGTGGGATACAGTCTGTCTGTTGTTTCAGGTTTGATTTGAGCATATTTTGCAGGTCATTGGCATGTTAGGGGCAGATGCAGGCATGTTAGGGGCAGATGCAGGCATGTTAGGGGCAGATACAGGCATGTTAGGGGCAGATACAGGCATGTTAGGGGCAGATACAGGCATGTTAGGGGCAGATGCAGGAATGTTTCAGGAAGATCAGGGCATAATCACAGTGCAGGTGACACAAAGCCCTACAGGGCTGTCCTCTCTCCAGCTCACAGCTTCCTGAAAATAGTGTCATAAATGAAAAAAATAAAATGACATTGTTCCAAAGACTTTGACCTGTCTGGATTTCTATCTGCAGTCCGAACCAAAAGAGCACACTAACTTCATCACAGTGTCCTCATCACTGTGCTGCTTTAGACAGCCCCTGTGTTTGTTTAAAGTGTTTTAAATCATGCATAACTGACTGCCTGACTGGCTGGTTGATGTTTCATCAATATCTGTCATGATTAGACTCACCTGTGTTTACCTGGCTGACATGGCATGATGCTCCATGCCATAAAAACAAAAATATTCTGTCTTGGTTTGAATGCAGATACGTTTTCCAATATGCCTGTTAGAAGACTCTTTGGTTGACCAGTCAAATCAAGTCTGCTATTTAGGTGATTTATTGGCAAGCACAGTGTAATTGACTCAGTATTATTGTTTAAAAATATTGCACCTCAACCTTCCAGCATTATGTTTCAACCAATAAATGAAGAGCAGAATGTGGCCGCGTCCGCACAGGTGTGTTTGCAGGTGTGGAGTGTTCTGTGGACTGTGTGTCTGTGGAGAGGCTGCTGACAGAATCTAACCTGAACAATAACAACAGCCAGATAAACAGTGACGAAACAGCACCTCCCTCTCAGGGAACTCCTGGCCCCCGAGGCAGAGATGGAGAACCTGGTACCCCAGGAAACCCCGGCCCCCCTGGACCCCCCGGCCCCCCCCGGACCAAACGCACCCCCAGGACTCGGTGGAGTAAGTGTAGAGGTGGAGAGGGAGTGGGGGGGATGGGAGAGGGGGGGAGTGGGGGGGGGGGGT
The DNA here is from genome assembly GCF_013368585.1 of Megalops cyprinoides. NCBI lineage: Eukaryota > Metazoa > Chordata > Actinopteri > Elopiformes > Megalopidae > Megalops > Megalops cyprinoides. The sequence continues at coordinate 230,778 of NC_050589.1, read as the reverse complement.
GGAGAGGAAGGCGGAGTGGGAGTGGGAGTGGAGAGGGAGTGGGGGGAGTGGGGGGGGGATGGGAGTGGAGAGGAGTGGGGGGGATGGGAGTGGGGGTGGAGAGGAAGGCGGAGGGGGAGTGGGGGTGGAGAGGGGGTGGAGTGGGAGACTTAGACAGGACTGTACTGTACTGACCTCACCTGTCAGTTAGTGTGATGTCAGCAGGAAGGTTGCACAGCACCTGAGTGAGTTAGGACTGGATCAGGCTGGAGCAGTAATGGAGCAGCCTGGGTACTGGGTGCCAATGGGTGCTAATGTTGCTAATTGATTGGTACTAAATGCTACTTGCTGTTAATTGCCTGTAATGCTAAGGTATGCTAATGTATGCCTTTGTATTTTTGCAGAACTTTGCTGCTCAGATGGCCGGTGGATTTGATGAGAAGGCAGGATCTGCTGGGATGGGCGTGATGCAGGGACCCATGGTGAGGCCTGGCTGTTAGCGTAGCCTCACCTTTCCGTCAGTCAGGGCACACCTGTTTACCTGAGGACCAAATTCCCTGCAGCTGCAGTGTGGGCCGGTCTCACAGCGGGGGTGTTGGGGCTGGGGGGGGGGGGGGGGGCAGCGGGGGGTGTTAGTGATGAAAGCGTTGCCAGGTTTCTTCTGCCTGGCGTGAGACAGTGGTGAAAGTGTGTATTGTTGGTAGTATATACAGCTCCAAAAGTGTCGCAGAATTAGTCATCTTGGGACTGAAAAAGTACGCACGATAAGGAAACTCCCAAACAGCTCTGCCATACTGCCCACCAATGGCTATTATTAAACCAATTTGTTATTACAGAGAAAATACTGATATTTGTATAACATCACAAAATTACAGTATTGTTCAGACCTTGCAAAAGACAAAATGACCTGCCTGAGGGGCAGCTGCAATAAACGATACAAAGGAAGGAAACTGCACTCATGTTGTAGAATGATTTTAGTAATTTGCTTCTTTACTGTGTTACCCAACTCCGCGCTTACTGCACATGGTTTTGGTGCTTCGGCGTGTGTGATTGGCTCTGTGTGATTGGCTCTGTGTGACTGGCTCTGTGTGACTGGCTCTGTGTGACTGGCTCTGTGTGTGACTGGCTCTGTGTGATTGGCTCTGTGTGACTGGCTCTGTGTGTGACTGGCTCTGTGTGATTGGCTCTGTGTGATTGGCTCTGTGTGACTGGCTCTGTGTGACTGGCTCTGTGTGTGACTGGCTCTGTGTGTGACTGGCTCTGTGTGTGACTGGCTCTGTGTGATTGGCTCTGTGTGTGACTGGCTCTGTGTGACTGGCTCTGTGTGACTGGCTCTGTGTGTGACTGGCTCTGTGTGATTGGCTCTGTGTGATTGGCTCTGTGTGACTGGCTCTGTGTGTGACTGGCTCTGTGTGAGACTGGCTCTGTGTGTGACTGGCTCTGTGTGACTGGCTCTGTGTGTGACTGGCTCTGTGTGATTGGCTCTGTGTGAGACTGGCTCTGTGTGTGACTGGCTCTGTGTGATTGGCTCTGTGTTTGATTGGCTCTGTGTGATTGGCTCTGTGTGACTGGCTCTGTGTGTGACTGGCTCTGTGTGTGACTGGCTCTGTGTGATTGGCTCTGTGTGATTGGCTCTGTGTGACTGGCTCTGTGTGACTGGCTCTGTGTGTGACTGGCTCTGTGTGTGATTGGCTCTGTGTGACTGGCTCTGTGTGACTGGCTCTGTGTGATTGGCTCTGTGTGACTGGCTCTATGTGATTGGCTCTGTGTGACTGGCTCTGTGTGACTGGCTCTGTGTGATTGGCTCTGTGTGATTGGCTCTGTGTGACTGGCTCTGTGTGTGACTGGCTCTGTGTGTGAACTCTGAACGGCCGCCGCACTGCTACTCTTCGCCCTCTGAGGGTCCAGTCCTCTCTCTCTCACTCAGACAGCAAGGTGTCGCAGAGCACATGTGCATCTGTTGCATATGTGTACCTGTCTGTGAATGTGTTCTCACAGATGTTGAATTTTACTTGAAAGTTGATTGTATGTTGAGATTGTGTTTGTCGTCTTACCCTCATTTCTCCCTCTCTCTCACTCTCTTTCTTTCTCTCAGGGTCCCATGGGCCCACGTGGTCCCCCTGGTCCGACTGGAGCTCCTGTAAGCGCCTCCCCTCTGTAACACACAGTTTTTCCATCTCAGCACATCCCTTTATGCTGTAAAGCAAACATGACGAATAATATTCACATAGCTGAGCATTCATGCTGAGGTTTGAAAGCTTTAAATGGAAGTGACTGGCAGCTGTGGAATGATTGTAGTGAAAACCAGCACAGTAAGATTTATGGTAATTATGTTAGCAAATCATATAATTTATAATCCATTACAATCAATGACAAAATGATGCATATATGTGTGGGTGTGGTAATGTGAATGAAACCCCTGTTACAGATATCACTACAGGAGACAGCGTCTGACTGCCTCCTCATACCTCCTCCCTAATTCAATCCCTAATTCTACCCATTCCAGGGTCCACAAGGTTTCCAAGGCAACCCCGGAGAGGCTGGAGAACCCGGTCCAGCTGTAAGTGTTCCTGAAATCCCAGAATGCACCACTGCAGTGCCTGCACATCCTGACAGATCCTGCACAGAAGCAGGATCCTCTCCTGCTGCGTTGTTCTCATCTCTGATACACTGTACTCACTGCGCACTCTCTCCACTGCGCACTCTCCTCACTGTGCTCTGTACTCACTGCGCACTCTCTCCACTGTGCACTCTCCCCAATGCTTATTCTCTCCACTGCACACTGTCCTCACTGCGTACTCTCCTCACTGCACACTGTCTCCACTGCACACTCTCCTCACTGCACACTGTCCTCACTGTGCACTGTCCCCACTGCGCACTCTCCCCACTGCACACTCTCCTCACTGCACACTGTCTCCACTGCACACTCTCCTCACTGCACACTGTCCCCACTGCACACTCTCCTCACTGCACACTGTCTCCACTGCACACTCTCCTCACTGCACACTGTCCCCACTGCACACTCTCCTCACTGCACACTCTCCTCACTGTGCACTCTACTCACTGCACACTCTCCTCACTGCGCACTCTACTCACTGTGCACTCTACTCACTGCGCACTCTACTCACTGTGCACTCTACTCACTGCGCACTGTACTCACTGCACACTCTCCCCACTGTGCACTGTACTCACTGCACACTCTACTCACTGCGCACTCTACTCACTGCACACTCTCCTCACTGCGCACTCTACTCACTGCACACTCTACTCACTGCGCACTCTACTCACTGCATACTCTCCTCACCGCATACTCTCCCCACTGCACACTCTCCTCACCGCATACTCTCCCCACTGCACACTCTCCTCACTGCGCACTCTACTCACTGCGCACTCTACTCACTGCATACTCTCCTCACCGCATACTCTCCCCACTGCGTACTCTCCTCACTACGCACTGTCCCCACAGTGCACTCTCCTCACTACGCACTCCCCTCACTGCGCACTGTCCCCACTGAGTACTGCAGCGAGGGCCTTGTGACGGCTGGACAGCATCCTATGAGAATATAATAATATCAAATGTCAAAAGTGAATAAACTGATATCCCCGCCCTGTAAAACTGCATCTTACCATGCTTCTACACACTGTGGGAAAATCACCACAGCCAACAGCCAAGCGCACAGGGAGGAGGAATGGGTGGAAATATGTTTTCATAAATGTCAGAAATGATCATTTACAAAATTGAATTCTTGTCATGTAGCACCTGGATGCCGAATGCTGACAGATGCAGATTTTCAGGTTTATCCCATTAAAGAGTGTGAGAAATTCTGTTGCACAGCTTTCAAATATGTCCGCATGTTATTATGTGTGTGTGTGCATGCGTGCGTGCGCGTGTGTGTGTGCGTACGTGTGCATGTGTGCGTGCGTGCATGTGTGTGTGCATGTGTGTGTGTGTGTGTGTGTGTGTGTGTTTCCTCAGCGCAGAATGAGGCTGGTATTCAGCAAAATCATTTTCCTCTTTTCTTTTATAACAGGGCCCCATTGGTCCCCGTGGCCCCCCTGGACCCTCTGGCAAACCTGGAAATGATGTAAGTCATCAGATGCAAAGATGATGACATCACCTTTCTCCTTACCCTGCCTATTTCACCTTCAACACCTCCCTCAGTGAAGAGAAAAACACACACACACATTACATTATTGGCGTTTTGCAGACGCTCTTATTCAGAGCAACTTACATCAGTTACAGGTTTTTACATGTTATCCTTTCATACAGCTGGATATTTACTGAGGCAATTATGGGTTAAGTACGTTACCCGAGGGTACAGCAGCAGTGCCCCACTGGGGAACTGAACTGACAATTTTCAGGTTACAAGTCCTGCTCCTTAATCACTGTGCTACACGTCCGCATATGCACACACACACACACACGCACACACACACACACACACACACACACACACACACACACACTCACTCACACACACTCACACACACACACACACACACACACACACACACACACATATTCTTTCTCACTCTTTTTGCTTTTCTTTTTCTCTCTCCTTTTGCAGGGTGAAGCTGGCAAACCTGGCAAAGCAGGGGAGAGGGGCCCAGCAGGGCCTCAGGTGAATGCCAGATGCCAGAGCAGAATAAGTGCTCACTAACATGTAGCAGTAACCTGCTGTTTAATAATATCAAAGGCACACGTGTCAGAATCGGTATGGAAAATGTGTCTTTTCCATTATTCTGTTCTTGCATCGGCGCAATGCTTCAGGTTTTTAAAGCGTTTCAAAATCAGCCATTTGCCTTTCAGTAATTACTCCTTATTGGAAAATTATATAACCAAATGTGATGAGATTCAAGGGGTTGGTGTAAGAGTGTTTTTCTTTTTCTTCTAATTATTTTATTGCAGTTTTTTATTGAAGTTCAAGTTATTGAAAGAATGAATGACTCATATTTGAGGCTAATTCTGTTTTTCTCTCTCTTTCGACCACAGGGAGCTCGAGGCTTCCCCGGAACACCTGGCCTTCCTGGGATCAAAGGCCACAGAGTGAGTGAGACCGAGTGATTCATTGGTTGATTGATTGATTGATTGACATAGCTCTCATTGAAAGACCTGCAGATTTAATGTAATTGCTTTATCCTAAGGTTAAATAACCATGTCAGTTATACTAGGCTGGTATCATTTTTCTCCTCCTGTCTGTCAGATGTGTCTACAAAGCCATGCAGCCCTCAGTGACTGAACTCATACAGGCTGAAATTAGCACCTGATGTTACCTATTGTTTATAAGTGTTCTGCTTTACTCATATTGGTGTTTATCAGTCTGCACACCTATGTGCGTATTCTCACCTGTGTCTGTGTGCAGGGTTACCCGGGTGTGGACGGTGCAAAGGGAGAGAGTGGAGCTGCAGGCGCTAAGGTGAGGCCCTCGGGAGCTCAGCTAACCTTTCTCATCATCCCGCAGCTTTGCCTTTGGTTTTGATTGCATTACATCAATTTCTGACCTACACAGCCTACCTGGCTAATAGGTTCTGCACCTTTTTGTATGACTCAGAAAAATATTTTACATCTGAATTGAATGAATTATCCTAGCATTATGATGACATTTCTTGCAGTAATGCAGTGCATTTGCTGTGCTGTTTTAATACTGGAAGGTATGTAGGGAAACCCTGACTCACCCTGGCTCACCGTGTCACTGTAAGCACTGCTGCCTCCTCTCAGACACTCAGTCTGACCTCACTGGGGCCAATGGGGGCCTGACCACATGACTCAGCCCACGCCTGCTTTGCTACCATGCGGAGTGGTGACCCTCTCTCTCTCTGATCTCTCTCTCCTCCTTCTGCAATCCCCTTGTCTTTCTCTCACTGACTGGCTGTCTTCTCCCTGCAGGGTGAGGCAGGTGCACCAGGTGAGAACGGTGCTCCGGGACCCATGGTGAGTGTCAGGTAGAACGCAGTCACACCCAGAGCCAAACGGAGAGAAACAGCCTCACAAACGCAGGCTGTGCGCAGAAGCAGGCTGTGCTGAAAAGCTGCTACTTTCTGTCTCTGCAGGGCCCGCGTGGGCTGCCCGGAGAGAGAGGCCGACCGGGACCCGCTGGAGCTGCTGTGAGTGTCATCCCCGTCAGCACACCTCACTCTCCCACAACTGCTCCGACTCAAACCTCAGGCACGGGGCCTGTGACTAGGCTTTATCCGCTATCTGTGCCCTGATTTCACCAGTTCCCCCCTAGCCAGCATGTGGCTGTTTCCTGTCTGTCTCACAGGAAATGCTGGAAGTGTGCTGAGACAGTTGAGCAGTTTTCGGTCAGGACTGACACTTCAGCATACTGCAGACTCTCAGTCACCACACTCACATTCATACAGATAACTTTCCCAAACGTCATACGCTTGGTTTCCCTTAGCATGGTGTTACAGTGCCCCCTTGTGGCACATTTTAATTCCTTCACTGGAAACCTCATCTGTCCATCCCCTAATCAGTCATTATAGAACAGTTTGAAGTTGAACAGTATTTTTTCTTTTTATTTTGATTATGATATATTTCCATTTCTGTAATACTTGTATGATTGCAGTGAGAGTGGCAGTTAGACAGATTACAGAGAAAGAGACACTTTGCACATCTTTGCATACTTCGTCACCTGAGAGGATTTAGTGCAGAAGCCTGGAAGAGCTGAGCCTCTCCTTTAACTGCAGGCACATTAATCTACACACATTCCAGAGGTTACACTTCTTTCATATATAAACTCCACAAAAGCCATAGTGGGTTCATATATAAACTGCATTCTCTCTCTCTTTCTCTTTCTCTTTCTCTCTCCCTCTCTCTCTCTCTCCCAGGGTGCTCGTGGAAATGATGGTTTGCCTGGCCCTGCTGGTCCGCCTGTAAGTATAATTATAAATATTATGGTTATGAATGTTTTCCTGTTCTTTTCATGCTTTCTCTTATAAATGAGATTAATTTGTTTGTATGAATATGGACTCAGTTCTTCCCCTCGTCTCGGTCTCTCTGTCTCTCTGTCTCTCTTTAGGGTCCTGTTGGTCCTGCAGGAGCGCCTGGATTCCCTGGGGCTCCTGGTGCAAAGGTGTGTAAAATCTGTCTGTTTTAGAGAACCCAAAACAAGACCAGGGGCCAAGCACTCAAGCAAAAGTGAGGTTTTCTAGAGGGGGTTTAGTAACCATGGTAACCTATCAGGTGCATCAGCCACTGTAAGGAAGCCTTCTGATCAGAGCCAATCATACCAGCCTCCTTTCCTCTCCTCTGAGTCAGTTTCCTGTTTTCTCCTTATATGGGCGCACAGCCTCAGCTTCCTGCGCTGTCCGGCTGCTGAACGCTGAGGGGGAGGAGTTAGCTTTTTAATCGGGGTATAAAAGCGCGGAGCCTGTCCTGCTCCCGCTCAAACTGCACAGCACGCACTGCTCTGTGCTTTTGTGGATATACAGACATCATCACATTTACAGCATCCAGAGGAAAATGAGGAGGATCTCCTTCCATCTCGCAGGCTGCATCACAGTCTGCTCTGATTGGCTGATGGCAGTCAGTGGGAGGGCTGATGACAATCACATTCTTCACATGAATGGGTGACTGTGTTTCATCCCATCATGCATCTGGCTTCCAGTGATGCACTTCCAGAATGACCCCTAACACAACTACACTAGTGATTTTCTTGTAATAAAAATACGTGGTTTCCAGAACACAGAAGCCATGTGGATTTTTTCTATGATTAAGTTTTATTCCCCCCGCAGGGTGAAGCAGGTCCCACCGGCGTGCGAGGAGCAGAAGGAGCACAGGGGCCCCGGGGAGAGGCAGGCACACCGGGATCTCCCGGCCCCGCTGGTGCTGCTGTGAGTACAACAGGAGAATCCCTCCGTTTACCTGACACACTGACACCGCTGCGCTCTTACCGCTGAAGCTGCTTCTGGACTTAAAATAAGTAAGTGAGGGATCTGTGCCCTCCGAATGAGCCATGTGTGAAACGTCAACATGGAGGACAAAGCTTATTCATGGCACCTACCATTACACTTCAACCATATCAAAGCACAATGTCATTAATACAGGAATAATTATAACTAGCATATTGAAGTTGTTAATATTGTGTATATGTGTGATGGAAGTGGGGACGTGCATGTGAAGTGTGCTGGGAGGCAGTGCTGGTGTACAGCTGCAGCGAGTCCTCCTCACTGAGTTTGTGTGTCTCTGCAGGGAAACCCCGGCACTGATGGCATCCCTGGAGCCAAAGGAGCCACCGTAAGTGTACACCTCTGTCTATTAATAATCATGCTCATACACTAAGATAAAACTGTATTCATAATCATATCCAGACACTTCGATAGTACTCTCCTCTCCCACCTGTAAAGCTACAGTTAGCTCTGTCTGTATGAGCAGCGTCGAAGCTGGGGCAGGTCAGACAGCAGCACTCTGCCTCAGTGCAGGACTCCTCTCTCCCGTCAGGTGCTCTGTCTGCTCTCCACATGGGCCCCGTGGCCCCTCCCTAATTAAAAGGATACATCTTTTCCATATGAAAGAGCAGGCCCGTTGGACACTTTGACCCATGACCTTTGACATTTGACATGATGTGGCTGATGACCAGGGCAGGTCAGAGCAGCATCAGTCTGCATGTTGACCCTCCGCCAGCCCTGTAGTGCTGTATAGCTCTGACTCAGCTCATCTCTGTATAGCTGTGACTCAGCTCTGTACAGCTGTGACTCAGCTCTGTACAGCTGTATAGCTGAGCTCTATATGTTCTCTCTGTACACTGTAACTCTTAACACACCATTCATTTATTACATTACAATCAAACAGAAATATAAAACACTGACCAACATTCATATCCAGATTATGGTAATTACATGAATAAAATTAATAAAATATTCTTCAAGATTATTATACATTTTAAATTCACAATAATAGTATGATGAATGAATTTGAATTATTTATATTTTTATATATGGTCATAACTAAATTAGATGTAAATAGGCTTGTTTTGGGATGGGGATACAGCTGAGTAACGGGAAGATTAAGAGCGGGCTGAATGTTAGCTTTTTTCTTATTGAGGTTACTGAGTGTCAGTGTTGTGGCAGGTTATTGAGTGAGTGATGCTCTGGTTCTCTCTGCCTTCCCCGGCAGGGTGCTCCTGGTATTGCAGGTGCTCCTGGTTTCCCTGGTCCAAGAGGACCCCCTGGACCTCAGGGAGCTACAGGCCCCCTTGGACCCAAGGGTCTGCAGGTACGGTCCCCACAGCCCTGCTCAGCGTCCCGCTGCTTGGCACTGTGTCTGTATCTGCGCCGGAATGGTGCAGGGTCATGTCTCTCATGCAAATCTCTCCCTCTGTCTTTGTCTGTCTGTCCTTCTTTGCAGGGAGACCCTGGTATCCCAGGATTCAAGGGCGAGGCTGGACCCAAAGGAGAGCATGTGAGTTCAAATCAGAGCTGCCTGACGTCAGCTGGCAGCCTTCAGTTTGATATATAATATAACAGCTGATCCTGTTATATTTCACATTACTGGCATTTAGCAGATGCTGTTATCAAGAGCAGCTCAGTGCATCTAACACAGTGGCATGGAAAGTTGCACAAACAGGACTAACCACACATGAGAAAACGTCAGCACCAAACACAGTGCTGAGGTTGCAAGTGTGTGTACACGTGTGCCGAGATCAATGCAAGTGCAATGCAAAATGCAGGCTAAGGACTATACCATTCCAAATACAACACTAACACGTGCTCTGAGGTAAACTTCCACATAAAACCCTGAAGTACACTTCCACACATATAATTGACATAATATGACAGAAAAAAGATCTTTCCTGTGGGGCCTGTGAGGTCGTGTTTGGGGAGGGGCTGTGAGGTCTTGTTTGGGGAGGGGCTGTGAGGTCGTGTTTGGGGAGGGGCTGTGAGGTCACACTCAGGGAAGTCTAATCAGGCAAGTGTTTGGCCACCCCACACAGGGACCTGCAGGGCCCCAGGGAGCCCCAGGTGCAGCGGGAGAGGAGGGAAAGAGGGGCGCGAGGGGTGAGCCAGGCGCCGCGGGGCCCATCGGACCCCCCGGGGAAAGGGTGAGTGTCCAACGCCTCCGCACACCTGCTACTTGAGACTCCAGCACCTGGCTGACCAGCTGAAAGCTCATTCAGGGCTTGAAATGTCCATCTTTTCTGTCCTGAGCAGCAGTTACACTGATTCAGACCTCAGGAACTTCACTGCTGATTGGCTGCTTCATGCCAGTGAGCCTCTGAAAACACCCAGACCCGAACAAGAGAGAGGCCACACCCTCACTGTGATGTTCAAAGCTACACCCTCACTATGATGTTCAAAGCTACACCCTCACTGACTGATGTTCAAAGCCACGCCCTCACTGACTATGATGTTGCAAAGCCACGCCCTCACCGACTGTGATGTTCAAAGCCACGCCCTCACTGACTGTGATGTTGCAAAACCACGCCCTCACCGACTGTGATGTTCAAAGCCACGCCCTCACTGACTGTGATGTTGCAAAACCACGCCCTCACTGACTGTGATGTTCAAAGCCACGCCCTCTCTGAATGTCATGTAGCAAAGCCACACCTTCTCTGACTGTGATGTTCAAAGCCACGCCCTCTCTGACTGTGATGTTCAAAGCCTCGCGCTGGGGTTACAGGCATTAGAGGAATGCGTATCACGGTCGGTCACATGGCTGAAATGGTCCGAGGTGGAAATAGGAAGCTGCTACGCCTTTAGCTTCAGGACTGACAGGAAATCTCATATTACCTGCCTTTGATAAGATATTCCCCCTACTCTTTCCTGCAAAATTCCCTTCCTGAGATGACTGGACATTAAGATGGTCCACAATAAGAGGTCAGAAATCTCATGGAAAGTCAGGCTTCTACATAAAAATGTTTTTACTCGACTTTTTACTTGAGTATTAAGATTAATTAATATCTTGTGTTTCATAAAAATATTATACCTAATAAATTCATAACAAAGGCAATGTCTGAGACTGATTCTGTGTTACAAGATGGCTGACTCTGTTTCCAGGGTGCTCCTGGTAACCGTGGTTTCCCAGGTCAAGATGGACTGGCTGGTACCAAGGTAAGTGATGTCATTGCTAAAAGGCCAGTCAGAGAGAAGCACTATATTCTTAAAGCTTCACTAATGTAAGAGGTATGACACAGTCGAGCACTGTAGCTCACCGGAAGAACATGCTGCTTAATAGAAGCATGTTAATCTGATTCTGATCTGAGTGTTTTTTATTGAACTCAGAATAGTGTCCCAGTGCATTGTGGGTGCATTTTTAACACAGCCAGCTCTGGTGATTCTTCATGTGAAGTGTATTCTCAGTGCTTTTCCCACTGCTTGTGTGAAAGACATGCTTTGGAATGGCTGTGTTTCGGTTAACCCTTTACACTGTGCAGGAAGCGGTCTGCATTGGCCGCCCTCAACATCTCAGGACACTTCTCTGTCTCCCCCCTTTCCCCCCCTCCCCCCCACAGGGCGCCCCAGGTGAGCGTGGGCCTACAGGTGTTGGAGGACCCAAAGGTGCGAACGGAGACCCGGGACGCACAGGAGAGCCGGGGCTTCCAGGAGCCAGGGTGAGCTGCAACACAGCACCCTGCGTGTACAGGGAGACACACACTGACATGTAACTGGCTACCTTTGATGTTCTGATAGCAGCTGAAACTGAACTTTTCTGAGGTCAGTGTGACAGGAGGCAGGCTGTGGGTGCTGCCTTATAGCCAGTCTTGCTGTTTGCAACGTCACAATCATCAGTCATCAATCCATCTCTCTGTGCTCGGCTTGCAGGGTCTTACTGGTCGCCCTGGTGATGCTGGTCCTCAAGGCAAAGTTGGCCCTACTGTAAGTACAGCTGTCATCCCTGCCCTGGTACCTCCCGCACCTCCTGCCACCTCCCGCACCTCCTGCTGAACCCAGACTCTGACAAAGCAGCATATCGACAGTGAGAATGAGACATATGTAAATAGATATAAATGCTGATTTTGAAATATTTACCTTTACCCCCACAGCACTTACCAGAGCTTAGCTGACACAGCTGTCTGTTGCTCCTGTAACTTTTGAACATTCGTATTAAAATAGTTCTGTTTGCTCCACTTATAACACCCCCCCACACACCCCTTTACACACTCTACAAAAGATGAAAACAAAAGTGAGACATCCTCTAGCATTTACATTGTAGCTGAAACTGTTCCCCTTATTCTACAGTCTCACAGCAGAAACTCCACACTCAGACACACACACACACTCATCCCTGCTCTCACACACACACACACACTCATCGCTGCTCTCACACACACACACACACACACACACACACACACAGACACACACTCATCCCTGCTCTCACACACACACACACACACACTCATCGCTGCTCTCACACACACACACACACACACACACACAGACACACACTCATCCCTGCTCTCACACACACACACACACACATCCCTGCTCTCACACACACACACACACTCACACACACTCACCCCTGCTCTCTCTCACACACACACACACACACACACGCACACACTCATCCCTGCTCTCACACACTCACTCACCCCTGCTCTCTCTCACACTCACACACACTCACCCCTGCTCTCTCACACACACACACACACACACACACACACACACACACACACACTCACCCCTGCTCTCACACACACACACACACACACTCACCCCCGCTCTCACACACTCACACACACACACACACATACATACTCACCCCCGCTCTCTCTCACACACACACACACACTCACACACTCAGTCTCAGCGCTGCTCTGAGGTACTGCTCTCACTCCCTACAGGGTGCTGCTGGTACAGACGGTCGCCCTGGGCCGCCTGGACCCCTGGGAGCCCGTGGACAGCCTGGCGTGATGGGCTTCCCAGGACCCAAAGGAGCCACCGTGAGTAACTCTGTGTGCAGGAACCAATGGGAGGGCTTACAGTATTCCTTACATTTTTCATATTTTCTGTAAATTTATGGAACATGGATATCATTTGCATATGTTATATTGCAGTGCATTGTGGGTGATTTCACATTGTGAATGTTCTGCATGGTAATGGACAGTGTGAAAGTTCCCAGCATGCTCGGCTGCACACACTCTGTTGCAGTTGCTGTGGCCTGATGTCTCTGTGGCCTGATGTCACTGTGGCCTGATGTCACTGTGGCCTGATGTCACTGTGGCCTGATGTCTCTGTGGCCTGATGTCTCTGTGGCCTGATGTCACTGTGGCCTGATGTCACTGTGGCCTGATGTCTCTGTGGCCTGATGTCACTGTGGCCTGATGTCACTGTGGCCTGATGTCACTGTGGCCTGATGTCTCTGTGGCCTGATGTCACTGTGGCCTGATGTCACTGTGGCCTGATGTCACTGTGGCGCTGATGTCGCTGTACTGCATGTTTGTGTGTGATCAGGGGGAGCCTGGCAAAGCTGGAGAGAAGGGGCTGGTGGGAGCTCCAGGTGTGAGGGTGAGTCTCCTCTCTATTTAATCTTCTGAACACAGACAGGATGCAAGATGTCATAAATATACCTGCAAATCAAAACATCCTGCAGCTATTCACTGCCTACCAAAGGGTCGATATGTTGTTATTTTATGTCTTTCATTACCAGATGGATGTGTCTACCGAAAGATTGTACAATGTAGGAGCAGTGGCCACAGAGGAACAGGGTCACATGAGCTAAATCTGCTCTCAACTTGAGGACTCAGAAAGACACATTTATGAAACTTATTGCAGGGTCAGAAAGACTTGCGTTCTGCTTAGCACCTCAAGTGTTACCATCTCTTATGGTTAGTTAACATATTAATGGTGTAATGTTTGAAATTTTTCTTACAGAGAAATTAACCACCATACAGTTATCAGTTGTTTTGAAGTTAAGGCTCTGTGCAAGTTTGTAGTCTGTTGGTTCATGTGGTTTTGCTGATGTCACACATCTGTGGAGACACTACACGCAGCCCCTGAGGTGACCTGCAGTCTCTCCGTCCCACCTGCAGGGTTTGCCTGGAAAGGATGGAGAAACTGGACCTGCTGGCCCTCCTGGCCCTACTGTGAGTCCCCCCCCCCCCCCCCATAATTATAATTATGCTCATTACAATAACAGATTCTGTTTTCACCAGACATCATTTTATTTGTACTTGTACATTACTTGTAAAATGTATCCTTATATAATCTATTTAATATGTCTACATCCTGAAGACCTGACCTTTGACAATTAACTTCGGCTAAACCCTGGAAGAATACAGTTACTGTTCTGAGAAACTGCTGTGTGCAGAGATTTGGGGCTGTCAGAGTGCTGGAATATCACAGGCAGCAGCACCTGCCTCTTTCACCCTGCACCAGCATTAGCAGCTGTGAACAGTGCAGGCTGCTACAGTATTACAGTATTACAGTTTCCCTGGATTGCAGAAATGCTTTAGTGTTGAGGACAGTTATTGCTCTTTCAAACACAGTCATCATGCCTAGACGCCTGTGAGTTCTGGCTGTGGTTTCTCTTCAGGGCAGTTTTTGAGAGTCTCTCTGGATTGTAAAATCGCTGGGATGTGGAAAACAGAGTAGAGGACACAGTTTGGGAAACTAACCGTTTCACTCATCATGACGCCCCAAGGCGGACAAAGTAGCAGCCAATCAGATACCTGCTGCTGGAAACACCCGCCTGCTGTGCGGTGGAGCTGAATGGGGGGGTCCTGCCACATCGCTCCCTTTGTTTGGGGTGGGCGTTGTTACGGGCCTATCCTGCTGTTCCACTGCCCCCACTCTAGTAATTACATCCTTATTAAGCACAATTACTGGATTGGAATAAATACAACTCATGAATAAATGACTCCTGAGAGTGAAATGAGTTCCTGCTATACGTCATGCCAAGGGCACGCTGGAGACAGCCAAGATTCATGCGTGCGATTTGCTGTGTTACATCATGACAGGGACTCGCTGGAGAGAGAGGAGAGCAGGGTCAGCCGGGCCCGTCCGGGTTCCAGGTGAGTGCCTTTACCTGTCCTGCCTTCTCATCTCAGACCAGACCTGATGCACATGGTGCTTATCTGTCAGTTTCTAAACGGACAGGTTATCCTTGAGTTATTCCTGGCATGTTATCAAATTTCACTCCTTCCCCTTCCACTCCATTTGCAGGGTCTGCCCGGACCTGCTGGGCCCGCAGGTGAGGCAGGAAAACCCGGAGATCAGGTGAGGTCCCCCCACTGACACACCTGTCACATTTCTCTGCTTGTTACATGCCACATGAGACAGCCAATCAGTTCAGCTGATGAATCAGTTCAGCATCTCTGTATCCCTGTATCCCTGCATCTCTGCATCCCTGCATCCCCGTATCCCTGTATCCCTGTATCCCTGCATCCCCGTATCCCTGCATCTCTGCATCCCTGCACCCCTGTATCCCTGTATCCCTGTATCCCTGCACCCCTGTATCCCTGTATCCCTGCACCCCTGTATCCCTGTATCCCTGTATCCCTCTACCCCTGCACCCCTGTATCCCTGTATCCCTGTATCCCTGTATCCCTGCACCCCTGTATCCCTGCAGCCCTGCATCCCTGTATCCCTGTATCCCTGTATCCCTGCATCCCTGCACCCCTGTATCCCTGCAGCCCTGCATCCCTGTATCCCTGTATCCCTGCATCCCTGCACCCCTGTATCCCTGTATCTCTGCATTCCTGTATCTCTGTGCAGTTGCTCTGCAGTCAGACCACAGTCCTGCCACACTCTCTCATGCTGCACGTTGAACCCAGGCTGTAGGGCTTAGAACCCCTTGTGAACCAAGTCACTCTGACCCTTAGGGTTACTGGAGTGAGTGATTGTGTGGCTGGTTGAGGATTTGGTATTTGGGCCGATGTTTGCTTGATTGATGGTCATGTTTCTGTGCAGGGTGTCCCTGGAGAGGCTGGTGCGGCAGGTGCAACAGGAGCCAGAGTGAGTGGTCTATTTTACACAGCACTTACACACCCACAGCACTTACACACCCAAAGCGCTTACACACCCAAAGCACTTACACACCCACAGCGCTTACACACCCAAAGCGCTTACACACCCAAAGCACTTACACACCCACAGCGCTTACACACCCAAAGCGCTTACACACCCAAAGCACTTACACACCCACAGCGCTTACACACCCAAAGCGCTTACACACCCAAAGCACTTACACACCCACAGCGCTTACACACGCAACGCACTTACACACCCAAAGCGCTTACACACCCAAAGCGCTTACACACCCAAAACGCTTACACACCCACAGCACTTACACACCCGCAGCACTTACACACCCACAGCACTTACACACCCACAGCACTTACACACCCACAGCACTTACACACCCACAGCACTTACACACCCACAGCACTTACACACCCACAGTGTTTACACACTTACAGCAATCAATTTTGAATGCCATGTAGATAAAAGCAGCTGCCAAATGACTAAATGTAAACATTGCATGAAATACTACACTCTGACTGGTCTGCGCCCCCCCCTCCCTCCCCTCCCTCTCTCTCTCTCTCTCTCTCTCTCTCTCTCTCTCTCTCTCTCTCTCTCTCTCTCTCTCTCTCTCTCTCTCGCCCTCTCTCTCTCTGTCCACCCCCCGCAGGGTGAGCGAGGCTTCCCAGGAGAGAGGGGCGGAGCCGGGCCCCAGGGCTTGCAGGGGCCTCGGGGTTTGCCTGGGACTCCAGGAACTGATGGGCCCAAGGTGAGCGCACCTCCCTGAATCATTGTAACACCTTTAAGGTGTGTACAGATTATAGGTTCCACCATAATGAATATTACAGTTACAGGAATAGTAGACGTAGTGAGGCAGAGTGAGTCAGAGATACACCGGGGCTGAAAGGCAGAACTCAGGCTAAATGCTGCCGGGGATGAGCAGGGAAGGTAGTTACAGTGTTAGTTATGATATAAAATTGTGTAGCTGTGATGTTGTACTTTAACATAATGCTAACCTAAAGCAGCTCTGTGTTCCTGCCTGACCCCACTCTGTCTGTCTCTCTGTCTGTCTGTCTGTCTGTTTTCTCAGGGGGCCATTGGTTCTGCAGGGAGTCCTGGAGCTCAGGGCCCCCCTGGCCTGCAGGGAATGCCCGGGGAGAGAGGTGCCTCTGGCATCTCAGGACCTAAGGGTGACCGAGTGAGTGCCATACCACATCTGCACCTCACCTGCAACTCACCTGCAACACACCTACAGCACACCTGCAACTCACCTGCAACACACCTGCAACACACCTGCAACACACCTGCAACTCACCTGCACCTCACCTGCAACACACCTGCAACACACCTCCACCTCACCTGCAACTCACCTGCACCTCACCTGCAACACACCTGCAACACACCTACAACACACCTCCACCTCACCTGCAACACACCTGCATCTCACCTGTACTTGTACCCCTCTCCTCCTGCTCCTCTTCACTGCGTGCGCATGTATATGTATGTGTGCGTGTGTGTGTGTGTGTGTGTGTGTGTGTACCGGAATTGCCTTTAACACTGAAAAAAATCAACTCTGAAAAGACATTTCCCCTGGAGGGCAGGGCTGTTATGAGCGCTTAAATGTCTACTACTTAAAGCATTATGTGAAATAGCTTTTGTCTCACTGTGGAAAGAGTGAGGAGGTTTTGTCACATGGTCACTACTTCTCTGTCTCTCAAAGGGTGACAACGGAGAGCAGGGACCTGAAGGAGCTCCTGGCAAAGATGGTGCGAGAGTGAGTATCGATCAGGGCGAATCACTCAGTATCAACCCTTACGAGTCACGCAGTATCAATACTCTCGAGTCACAATGGATTGATCCTTAGCAATCCTGCAGTATTAATCCATAGGAATCATGCTTTATCATTGCACAGGAATTGTCTGAATTGTCTCCATGTGCAGTCACACAGCGACTGTCTTTATTCTGAAGTAAAGAGTCTTAACTAATTAAAACGGAATCTTTTCCTGTTTAATGAGACAGGAAAATAATGGACAAAGAATAGGAAAGAAATAGATATTTAGCATGCGGATACTTTCAGCTCTGCCTGCATTACCTGGATCATTTCCCTGCATGCAGAGTTCAGTGAGGTGCTTTTCCCATGGAGTGGAGTCTCACTGATTGAGTGCCCCAATTAGCCAGCTCACTCAGGGTGTTTCTGGGCAGAGTGTAACTGCAGCCCACATGGGTTTGGCTATATTGGCCATATTTGTTCAGGTTTCGACCTTTCTCACCTCTGTCTGTCTCTGTTCCTCTCAGGGGCTGACAGGGCCCATTGGCCCCCCGGGTCCAGCTGGTCCTAATGGACTGAAGGTGATATTCGTCTGCTTGTTTGATACAGATGTTTTATTTACTGGTGTCGTCAGTGATCAGGCCTCAGTATTTCAGCGCCATAATGACTCATCCTGTTCTCTCTCTGTCCTCTCCCTCTCCACTCCGCTTTCCCTGCCCCCTCCCTCTCCCCCTCTCCCCCCCCTCCCCCTCAGGGTGAAGCTGGTCCGGCAGGTCTCTCAGGTGCTACTGGTGCTCGTGGTGCTCCTGTAAGTCCCTCTGTTGTTAATTTCATAAAATGAAATGAAAATAAAAACCTCATGAGTACGACATTTTATCTCCATTTCTGTACCAGGAAGCACTTTCATACTGAAGCTTAAGATCAAGATTAACACTTAAGTCTTTTCAGTGTTCGTGGAAACAGTTCTTTTCTGTGTCTCAGCAAGCCATTTTAACAGATATTAACACAATATAACAATGTAACACATTTGACAGGTTTGTGTTACATCTGTTCATTCTGATTATTAGCTTGGCCTTTATCTGGGGTGACTTACATATCTTAAATGTGAAAGGTAGGCATTTCCACAGTGTGATATTTACTGACGCAGTTACCCATTGCCACAGTGTGATATTTACTGACGCAGTTACCCATTGCCACAGTGTGATATTTACTGACGCAGTTACCCATTGCCACAGTGTGATATTTACTGACGCAGTTACCCATTGCCACAGTGTGATACTGAAGCAGTTCAGTTCTTTACCCACTTGTTGACCTGACCTCACCCACCTCTGTATTTCAGGGTGACCGTGGGGAGCTGGGACCCCCCGGGCCCGCAGGCTTTGCTGGTCCCCCTGTGAGTATGCAGCCCTGATTGCCTCTGTGAATCTGACACAGCACAGCACAGCCCAGCACAACACTGCCCAGCACAGCACGGCACAGCCCAGAACAGCACAGCCCAGAACTGCCCAGCACAGCACAGCACAGCCCAGCACAACACTGCCCAGCACAGCACGGCACAGCCCAGAACAGCACAGCCCAGAACTGCCCAGCACAGCACAGCGCAGCCCAGCACAATACTGCCCAGCACAGCACAGCACAGCACAGCACAGCCCAGAACTACCTAGCACAGCACAGCACAGCCCAGAACTGCCCAGCACAGTACAGCACAGCACAATACTGCCCAGCACAGCACAACACAGCACAGCACAGCCCAGAACTGCCCAGCACAGCACAGCCCAGCACAATACTGCCCAGCACAGCACAGCACAGCACAGCACAACACAGCACAGCAAAGCCCAGAACTACCTAGCACAGCACAGCACAGCCCAGAACTGCCCAGCACAGTACAGCACAGCACAGCATAACACTACCCAACACAGCACTGCCCAGCACAGCACTGCCCAGCACAGCACAGCACAGCCCAACACAGCACTGCCCAGCACAGCACTGCCCAGCACAGCACAGCCCAGCACAGCACAGCCCAGCACAGCACAGCCCAGCTCGGCACAGCACAGCACAGCCCACCTCGGCACAGCACAGCCCAGCACAGCACAGTACAGCCCAGTACAGCCCAGCACTGGTTGAAAGCAACAATACTCTGGACTGAAGCGTGTTTCTCTCGCCGACCCACAGGGTGCTGACGGACAGCCTGGGGTGAAAGGAGAGCAGGGAGAGGGGGGGCAGAAGGGTGAAGCAGGTGCCTCTGGCCCCCAGGGCCCCTCAGGAGCTCCCGGGCCACAGGTTTGTGTATTTATACATCTTTCAAGATAATTAGAAAATTACCTTTGTTAGACTTCTGCACTGTAATGTCACTCTTTAACCAAGTAGAATGAGATACAATTTTAGTTTCATTATGAAGTGATTAGCACCTCACCTCTGAGTCCTGTGTGCTCAGTCGAGGAGAATTGGGGTGCTGTGAAAAGTCACTCATTACGGAGAGAACTGACCTGAAGCTCTGCCTCTTGCAGGTCTGCACAGGGCTGTGTGGTGTTCAGTCTTCTGTGATTTAGGACATGATGGAGAAAAATCAAGCTCACTTTGTGTTTTCTTTCCTTCATCCCTCTTTCTGTGCTTCAGGGCCCGACTGGCGTTCCTGGACCCAAAGGTGCTCGCGGTGCCCTGGGCGCGCCTGTGAGTGAGCTCTCTATGAATTTGGGCATCTGCATCACCAAACCCTCCTCCTCAGTCACTGCATTTGGTCTGTATTAAATCTGCTCTGATCTGACAATGTCCTCCTGTCCTGTTAGGGTGTCACCGGATTCCCTGGTGCTGCAGGCAGAGTTGGACCTCCAGGCCCCAATGTAAGTCTCAGAACCACTCTGGATCCACTTTTTCCAGCTCTCTCAGGAATGAGCCTTATTGGCCAGGGCAGATGGCCTGGGCCAATCCGGGTGTGAGTGCCTGCAGGGCGTGGAACACCGTGTTGCAGTAGAGGGCTTCAGAAAATCTGCAGGGCAAACAGGATACTTTAAATGTCAGTGTTTGTTTTTGCAGTAGATACTTGATAGGATATATGACACTGCAACTGTAGACAGGTGGAGTGATGTTGTAACTAATTTTCATACAATTTCTATTTCGATGCTGACCCTTCATGGCTCACAAAAGAATCAGTGTGTGTAACAAATAAAATAGAGCCCCAAATTATTAGTGTGAACATAGCAAACAAAGCCATCAACACAGCATCCAGCCCCCCCCCCCCCCCACCCCTAAGTCTGAGTGATTCATCAGCAATACACAGGGACAGTTATTGCTCGGTTCGCTGGCAGGAGCAGGAGTTGGGAAATGGTTGCACAGAGACAGACAGCAGAGCAAACAGGCCCAACAAACTGAAGAAAACTGAGGAAAACAGTAATGTGCATCAGCTGGCCAGCAAGACTGAGAACCACTGTTAGCTGTTTGCAGAGAACAGTGATTGAAAGCATTCTTTATGCAGAGCTGCAAACCTCCAGGCCGACCCTCCAAGCAATGCAGCTCAATGCAGTTCAAATTGAAACATGTAGACAGAGTTTCCATCATTCCATCTGCTGAGTACACACTGACTCACAGTAAGCTCAGTTGTGCAATAAAGGAATTTCAACATGAAAACATGACTGATTAAGAAAAAGCTCAATATACAAATATGAACATGCTTTACTTTGGGAATTTAGAAGAGGACTGTCCCCCCACATTACAAGCACTCATAAAGTTATTTACTCATCTGAATCCTATGGTAAGATAAAGCAAATACCCAATTTTTTGCCAATATATCCAAATAAAGAAACATACTGCTTACCTTTGGGGTTTCTACAAAAAGCAGCACCTTCGCTTGCTAGCAACAATGCTATAGCAAGGTCAGGACCCAAACACAGGAGTCTTTGAATGTGCCTGTTAAAAAATGTCCTAATATTATGACCAACCTCCAATGAGACAGTCTGTCTTTGGGCCTTCCAGCACATTCTGTCTGGCTGTACATACCTAGATCATTTGAGAAGAATATTTCGTAAAGCTCACTTAAAGGATATCTGCTAAATTTGTGAGTGAATTTCTCATTGGATGTAGGTATGTATCTGAACACAATGCCAAAAATGTCAAAACATTTCCCTAAGTTCCCAGGGGCCTTCAAGAATATGGCTTCATCCGCAACAAGAGTTCCTGACAGCAACGTCAACATGTGTCTCATAAACTCCGCTGCAGGAGAAGCAAAAGCAGAAAACATACCTTTTATATTATTCCTCTTGTTTTGCATTATTTTTAAATGAGGCTAAAATTCTCAGTGTTAGGCTTTTCACTCATTCTGATAAAATCTGGAATTTATACTGATGATTTCTTTTACTGAGACTCAAATATGTTGATAATTTGGTTTTCCTCAAGTACAAGATTTATTTTTGAAGTATGTTGCTGGAGAAAAGAGAAAGACTTAAATTTATCAAATCTTATTTTAGAATATTTTTACATTGGCAAAATGAGAGAATTGTTTTTTACAGTGTGATTATCTGTTGTTGCCCTTTTGGGATGTTGCATAGACTTTATGGAAATTGTTATTACATAACAGTATGCATTATAACAGTAAATATATGTAAAATAGCCGTTTTTTGACCCTTCCTCACTCACACGCCCCCCTAACTCTGAAATATAAACTCAAATTTAAAAGACCTTTATAAGCATAACAAACACAAAGAATAGTATTACCAAAGCAGGTGGATGGAGAAAGCAATGTCTCTGTCCCTCTGTCGCTCAGGGTAACCCCGGTGCTGCTGGCCCTGCTGGCCCCGCAGGTAAAGATGGGCCTAAGGGTGTCCGCGGTGACCAGGGTCTTCCAGGCAGGCAGGGAGACGCTGGGCTGCGAGGGGCTTCTGGACCACCTGGAGAGAAGGGAGAGTCCGGCAAGGACGGTGCACCTGTGAGTGTCCTACACCTGCACTGACTCACCCTAAAGCAGAGCTGGAAGGAGGAGCTGGAACCAGCCTGGATCATTATCCCCCTTTCCCACTGTAGAGCTGGAACCAGCCTGGCTCATTATCCCCCTTTCCCACTGTAGAGCTGGAACATAACGAGGACGTTGCATTACTGGTATATAACGAGGACGTTGCATTACTGGAATATAACGAGGACGTTGCATTACTGGTACTGCCTCTTAAAGGCTAACCATTAGCAAAGTCAGGATTCTGCATAACTTTGTTGTTTTTATCAGTGCTGAAAATGACAAAATAAACGAAGGAGCTGCTACATTAATCATTCAGCAGGAGTTTGCTGGGACAAGCAGAGATTACCAAAGGAAAAAGAGGAAGTCTCATAATTTAGGAAAACCTTGTGCTTTTCAAACAGCTTTGGACTGAACACATTGCAAGTAGCTATTGGAATGAAGACCTCATTGTGAAAAGGTTAACCAGCGAATCAGTCCAAAAATTCTGACTTAAGTTTCAATGTGAAATTACACACAAAAATGTTAAAGTGATTCAGAATCAGTGAAATGTTATGTGCTACAGCTCTGGTTGCAAGTAATGCAAAATAATAGCAGAATGGCATTAGAATATCAATCATGCTGTACTGGGGTCAGCCATGTAATGTGAGTTGTGATAACGAGCCTCTAGCTCCACAATGGAAAAAAGGAATAAATGTCCACATGACAGGGAATGGCTCACTGTCACTCCAGACTGACTGCCCTAATCTGTACCTTCACCTGACCACCAGGGGGCTGCATCCTCACCTCACACTGCGGCTCTCCAGTGTGTTTTCAGCACAGTACCCACATCCAGTGATGTCACTGTAATCAGTTTTCATTTGCTAAAACCTGCAAAGTGATGTACAGTTCTTCCCTAGTTACAGTTTTGTGTGCCTCTATACCCACTGCCAGTCCCTGTGCATAGTCCTGCCTGATTGTGAGGATTGTAAAGACGGTTCTTACCTCATGTGTTCCTCATGTAGGGTGCTGAAGGCCCCTCAGGTCCTCAGGGTTTGGCTGGACAGCGTGGTATTGTGGGATTGCCTGGACAGCGTGGTGAGAGGGGTTTCCCTGGCCTTCCTGGACCCTCTGTGAGTAAAAACGATGAGACTCTGCTGACCCTTCACTATAACTCTCTTATTTTACCCTCTGGAGTGAGATACTTTTGTACTGAATTACATTTGAATGAAGAGAGGTGTGCTGTGTCTTACCATTTCCATGTCTTTTGGCCTCCTTTTATGACTGTACAGCTGTGGCTGAGAGTTATTATAGTTTATTAACATTGATGATAATGATATATACCTATTTTCAGTCTCACATTCTGAAAACTGACATTAAAGAAGTCTTAACACAAACACTGTCCCATCTTAAACAGATGTGACAGAAATAACATGTCAGTACCGCCCCCTGTTGGTAACTCTGAGAGTTGCTCCTCTCCGCAGGGTGAACCTGGTAAGCAAGGTGCTCTTGGTGCAGGCGGGGACCGGGGCGCCCCAGGCCCTGTGGGACCCCCGGGTTTAACTGGACCTGCCGGGGAGCCTGGGAGAGAGGTCAGTGCCTCTCCACCACCTGTTATAGTAACATAATAAGCATAAAGATAAATATTTATGCTGTCTGTTTACATGAATAACAGTGTGTGTTTGTAATGAGAATCTGTACTCCTTTACTCAGCTTATGTGACATTTTCAAAGAGTTATTCTCAGTACAGAATTAATAACATATGCCAACTAAACTAAAATTAAAAAAACACACACTGAGACCTGGTTATTGTTTGACTGTATATATCTGCATTTTACTCAGACTGGAAGCACATTCTCAGTGTTTGCATTACTCTTAGTGGTACAGTTGGATTGTAATGTATTGCATGTTATAACTGTGCTATGATGAGGAGGTAAAATTAAGGCCATAGAAGAAGGTGCACAGTCCTGTAACCATGGAAACATCTCTGTGACATCACAGGGCAATGCTGGTGCTGATGGGCCTCCTGGAAGGGATGGAGCTGCTGGAATCAAGGTGAGAAATTCCCACAATGCACCACTGCAACAGGGAGTGTCAGCATTAATTACAGTGTCTGTGAGATCAGACTGTGAATACTGAAATGTTACCCCTGTGTCTATGAGTGCTGTAACGTTATCCCTGTGTCTGTGAGATCGCTGTATCTGTGAGTGCTGTAACGTTATCCTGTGTCTGTGAGATCGCTGTATCTGTGAGTGCTGTAACGTTATCCTGTGTCTGTGAGATCGCTGTATCTGTGAGTGCTGTAACGTTATCCCTGTGTCTGTGAGATCGCTGTATCTGTGAGTGCTGTAACGTTATCCTGTGTCTGTGAGATCGCTGTATCTGTGAGTGCTGTAACGTTATCCTGTGTCTGTGAGATCGCTGTATCTGTGAGTGCTGTAACGTTATCCCTGTGTCTGTGAGATCGCTGTATCTGTGAGTGCTGTAACGTTATCCTGTGTCTGTGAGATTGCTGTATCTCTGAGTGCTGTGACATTATCCCTGTGTCTGTGAGATCGCTGTATCTGTGAGTGCTGTAACGTTATCCTGTGTCTGTGAGATCGCTGTATCTGAGTGCTGTGACATTATGACTGTAACAGTATCCCTGTAACAATGAATCAAGACAGCAGCCATATTAAAAGAGGATGATTGAACCTGCCTACCCAAGCCCTGTGCTCAGTTTCCTCCTGTCAGTACTGACTGCTGTGTGCTGCCCCCTGCAGGGTGACCGCGGTAACACAGGTCCCATCGGTGCCCCTGGCGCTCCTGGGCCTGCCGGCGCCCCCGGTCCGGCTGGGCCCACAGGCAAACAGGGAGACAGAGGCGAGGCTGTGAGTACCCCGCCCACACCTGTGCTGCTCAGCCAATCACAGAGCCCGCTGCGAAAGACCCATACAGCTCTGTGAAAGATGCTGTCTGACTCATTTTTGGTTTTCTTTCCAACCGTTTATTTCACCTTGGTTGTTTGAGGCCATTTAGGCTAATTATTCTAACCTGTTGACTTCAGTTCACAGAAGTTTGATTTTATTAGGTTTGAATGGTTTCTCCTACAGAGAAAAATGTGCGTAATTTATGGATAAACAAAGAATTCACACATTGAGTTTATTTTAATTGTCAGATGCAATAGGAGAGGATCAACAGGATCAATCACAGGCTGATCAATCACATCGATCAGATCAGCTCTTTGTCAATGACATAACATTTTACAGCAGATTGTGAATGGTCTTTTAAGGAGATTACATTTTAGAATTCATAATATTGTGTATTTTAAATTTAAGTCCTGTTCTGAGGAGGTGTTTTCTCCCTTTCTCTCTCTCAAAGGGTCCTCAAGGACCAGCTGGACCCCCTGGACCCGCAGGAGCTAGAGGAATGGCTGTAAGTACCCTCGTCCCCAAACACACACACACTGTCCCCAAACATAAACACACACACACACACTGTCCCTGCCTGTACACACTGTCCCCATAAATACACCCTGTCTGCGTGTCTGAAGCACTTGCTAAGATATGTTTGCCTCCAGCAATATAAACCGATGATCGGAACAAGTTCTGAATAACCAGGAAGTTAGTTCAGGTCAGCTACAAATGTTTCCCCACAAGGCGTTAATGTACGTCAGTATTTCCTTCTCTAAAATGACCTGCATTTTCAGGATGCAGACGAACAGATTCACAGCTGACCCCTATGTCTCTTCCCCTCTGCAGGGGCCCCTAGGGCCACGCGGAGACAAAGGTGAAGCGGGCGAGGTGGGCGAGAGGGGTGTGAAGGGCCACAGGGGCTTCACTGGCCTGCAGGGTTTGCCCGGACCTCCTGTGAGTAACTGACCCGCTGCTGCAGCTCAGAAATGCTGGGTTTAAAGTGACCCTTTTTGCTCAGTCTGTTTCTGTTCCCTCAGGGTCCTGCTGGTGACCTGGGTGCTTCTGGACCTGCTGGCCCCAGTGGAGCAAAGGTGAGTGCAGGGTCACGGGACAGGAAGCATACTGACCTGCCCTCTCCTGATGCCGTGTGTTTAATAGTAACATCACTGTATTAGTAAAAAAGATCAGTGTCCCTGACCTTATAGGAAAAGCCTGTGTTCAAACTGTCCTACCTTTGCAGGGACCCCCTGGACCCCTTGGTCCTGCAGGGAAAGATGGAGCAAATGGCCTTCCTGGGCCCCTCGGACCCCCAGGGCCACGCGGCCGCTCTGGAGAAAATGGACCTGCTGTGAGTAGTGCCTGACCTCTGAACTCCAATGTCCAGAAACAGCCAATACACTGCAACAGTGTGACAGACATCTGAAACGCCATCCACATTGACAGCCACAACAAGGCTCAGTAAAGACTAAATTAAGTCTCAGCAATGATTCAGTTAAGTCTCAGTAAAGACTCCACAAAGGCCAAGTAAAGACTCACTAAAGTCTCATTTAAGTCTTAGTAAAGACTCAGTAGAAAAAGCCTATAAATCTGCATAAGGAGTTCTGGGAAACAAAGAAACAGGAGTAACAAATATGAATAACTCCAAACAGTACCAATATGATATTTACATTTCCTGTGGTACTTTCTGTCTGAGCTCCATCCTCCATCACACCATGTGTGTGTCTCCCCTCTCAGGGTCCTCCTGGTAGCCCTGGTCCCCCTGGTCCTCCTGGGCCTCCAGGCCCAGGCATCGACATATCGGCCTTCGCAGGCCTGTCTCAGCCCGAAAAGGCCCCTGACCCCCTCCGCTACATGAGGGCAGACGAGGCCTCTGACTCCCTCCGGCAGCACGATGCCGAGGTGGACACCACCCTCAAGTCCATCAGCAGCCAGATCGAGAACATCCTCAACCCTGAGGGCTCCCAGAAGAACCCAGCACGCACCTGCAGGGACCTCAAACTGAGCCACCCCGAGTGGACGAGCGGTGAGCGGGGGGCAGGAAGGGGCGGGGCATCGGTGCAAAATAATAAATAATGTAAAAATATGACAGGAGGGAACTAAAGGATGGAGAGCTGGAGGAGGGAAGGGAGGAAGGGAGGAATGGAAGATATGAATTTAAACTGGATTTGCTTGGAAACAGCAGAGGATAGTGAGAGCAGCTTACTGCTCTCTAACGCCTTTATACTGTTGAGATTTTAGCGTGACTGCTGTAGCTTTCTGAAGGGTCCAGCTGGAGGTTCACTATGCGGTCTGACCCAGAGTACCAGTACAGGAGTAATTCTGACCATCACAGGGGATGAATAACAGCTGTGTCCAGTGAAAGTTCTTCCTGAAAATGAGCTCAAACCCACCTGAACTCTGTGCTTCTTTCCTGTTCTACAGGTGACTACTGGGTTGATCCTAACCAGGGCTGCACAGTTGATGCCATCAAGGTGTTCTGTAACATGGAGACGGGAGAGACCTGTGTCTATCCCAAACCCTCCCACATCCCGCGCAAGAACTGGTGGACCAGCAAGAGCAAAGAGCGCAAGCACATCTGGTTTGGAGAGAGCATGAATGGAGGATTCCATGTGAGTCACACTCAGCTCCATATCAAAAACAAGAAAGAGAGGAAACTTTCTGTCTCCCATGTCACTTCCCCACAAAAATTCAAGCAAGCTTTATTGACATGAACCATGCAGATGTACAGTATTTCATTCACTCATTCGTTTTATTTGTATAGCGCTTTTCACAACACAAGTTGTCACAAAGCAGCTTTACATTGTTCCCAGGCCTGAGACCCCCTAAGAGCAAGCCTAAGGCAACAGTGGCAAGGAAAAACTCCATTTCAGGAAGAAACCTTGAGCAGAACCGGGCTCAGAGGGGGGGCCCATCTGCTTCTGGCCGGCACTGAGCAGATAGAGTTAAAGACAAGTTGTACGCAGTTGGCTTTGATGGGCAGGGCAGCGAGGTAGCAGGACTGGAAATCGGGATGAGACGCTTGGGCTACAGCTCCAGACAGGAGCCCGGAGCAAACAGAAAACAGTGATTAGTAGATGATAAGAATGGCAGGGATGTAGAGAGAGAGACAGGAGAGGAGTGGCAGTGAAAAGGTGCCAGTGTGCAACAAGGAAAAAAACCCCGGCAGGCTAACATTATGGCAGCATACCTAGGGGACAGGAGGCAAGGGACCAGCATAGTCATGACAGCGACCATGAAGGCAGTCAACACCAGATCACGGCACAGAGTCCATGATAAAGTGACAGCAATGACCACTTAGTCCACCAAAGCAATTTTCACATAAATATGCGAACAAAATGACAATTAACCAAAAATGTGTGCACATACATACATACATACATACAGAAACACACATATATTTATTTACTTACATTTATATAGTTACTGTGCAGATGCTTCCTGCCCATTGTCTCTCTCGATGTGGCAGATGCACATCATGCTGCTGAAGGTCCAGTATTCCCCTCACTTTGTCATTTTTCTTCATCTTTCCATTGTTTGAATGTGGGGAGCTGTAATTCAAAATATTGGAAGTACTTGTCTCCAGTTGTTTACAAGTTATTACAGAGAAAG
>NC_050589.1:186704-189204 GCF_013368585.1 Megalops cyprinoides | reverse complement strand
CAGAAGCACTGAAATTCTGGACCCACCTAAAAGAAAGTGATACGGACCCCTTAAAGCCCTGAAATGCCACCCTCAGCCAGCTTCAGGGCAGCACTGATTCCACAGTGCAGCACAACAATTCCAACTCCAGTAAAGCAAATTAAAAAATGCCTCAAACATACTGGAAAATTGGGAAACACCCTAAAGTACCAAATAAAATGGAATGCCATCAGACCCTAAAGAGATTACAGCCTGGCAAAATACCTGACCACGGTCAAAATAGCAGACGCAGATCTTGACCAAATATCGCCTAAATGATCACAGCCTGGCCAGTGCAAAGGGCCGACAGGCGACCCTGGCAAGTCAGGGAGAACAGGCTCTGTGAGCAGAGACACAGCAGAGGCTGAGACAGAGATCCACGTCCTTCTGAAATGAACTAAATTCTCCCATACAAGGGAAATATTCATTTCAAACATCACTTCTGTTCTCCCACTGAAATCAACTGAGTGACAGGCAGCATGTCGTTCTGCAAGGAGAGGGGCCCACAGCCCAACCCCGACCCCTGACCCCCGACCCCCGACCCCCGACCGCTAACCCAACCCCCAACCCCCAACCCCTAACCTGACCTCCGACCCCCAACCCCTAACACGAGCCCCGACCCCCGACCACCAACCCCCAACCCAACCCCAGACCCTAACCCCAACCCCAACCCTAACCCTAACCGAGAGGGAGAGAGAGGGAGAGAGCGAGAGAGGGAGAGAGGGTGAGGGAGAGGGAAAGAGAGAGAGAGGGAGACAGAGAGAGAGTGAGAGAGAGTGAGAGAGAGAGAGGGAGAGAGGGTGAGGGGCGGATGCGGCTGAGACGCTGGTACCTCTTTGCATTGTAGACTCGGATGGAGTCGTCCAGCAGAGCCACAGCAAACCTGTCTGTGTGAGGGTGCCAGGCAAAGCCCCGAACCGCACAGTCTGACCTGCAGCACGGGGAGAGACGCTGCAGAGACCGCACACTGCTACCACACACAGCACACTGCCACCACACACAGCACACTGCTACCACACACAGCACACTGCCACCACACACAGCACACTGCCACCACACACAGCACACAACCACCACACACAGCACACTCCCACCACACACAGCACACTGCCACCACACACAGCACACAACCACCACACACAGCACACAACCACCACACACACCATACACATCACACACAGCACACTGCTACCACACACAGCACACAACCACCACACACAGCACACACATCACACACAGCACACTGCTACCACACACAGCACACAGCCACCACACACAGCACACTGCTACCACACACAGCACACTGCATCCACACACACCACACACACATAGCACACTGCAACCATACACACAACCACCACACACAGCACACCGCGACCATACACACCACACACACACTACAACCACATTCCCCACACGACGCTCTAGTCATCTTTAAGCAGAAACGTTACAACGACACGCCTTGCTGCTTCACGGTCAGTGAGCTCATCCTCTCATCTCATCAGCAGTGACAGGGAAACACAAGATGGTTTGTAACCATGTTTATAGCGGCTTCATGCACATTAGCAGATTAAACACAGTGTTGGGAGTGGATGGTTTGGTTACAGCAGTGTTGGGAGTGGATGGTTTGGTTACAGCAGTGTTGGGGTGGATGGTTTGGTTACAGCAGTGTTGGGGTGGATGGTTTGGTTAAAGACAGTGTTGGGAGTGGATGGTTTGGTTACAGCAGTGTTGGGGTGGATGGTTTGGTTAAAGACAGTGTTGGGGTGGATGGTTTGGTTAAACGCAGTGTTGGGGTGGATGGTTTGGTTAAACGCAGTGTTGGGGTGGATGGTTTGGTTAAACGCAGTGTTGGGGTGGATGGTTTGGTTAAACGCAGTGTTGGGGTGGATGGTTTGGTTAAACGCAGTGTTGGGGTGGATGGTTTGGTTAAACACAGTGTTGGAGTAGATGGTTGTCAGTGTGTCACAGGTAAAGGTACTCACCAGTCCAGCACCTGAGAGAACTCGGCTACCATGTCCTCATTGCTTAGCTACAAACCAAGACCAAAACATCATTCTCAACCAATCAGCATTCAGAATGCTGACAATAAGCACACATTTATTCAGAATTTAATATAACATCTCTGCAGAGATATTCTGTTTCAGAAATATAATATAAACACCCACAGACTTTGATTTTAAATGTGAAATAACCATTATGATATTTGATGTCCTGAAAAATATAGGCTAAAATTTGTTCATTTTAAAGAAGGCAGTGCTGTGTTAAGGCAGTGCTGTGTTAGCACAGACGTGTGTTCATGCAGTGCTGTGTTAAGGCAGTGCTGTGTTAAGGCAGTGCTGTGTTAGGGCAGTGCTGTGTTAAGGCAGTGCTGTGTTAAGGCAGTGCTGTGTTAGGGCAGTGCTGTGTTAGGGCAGTGCTGTGTTAGGGCAGACGTGTGTTCACGCAGTGCTGTGTTAGGGCAGTGCTGTGTTAAGGGACA
>NC_050589.1:164204-179204 GCF_013368585.1 Megalops cyprinoides | reverse complement strand
TGAGGGAAACGTGCAGCTGGTGCTGCATGTGATGGCTGGGCCAGCCTTCTGAGTGCTGCTCCCACCTCTGCCTCTGGCTGTCCTACGGATTTATTAATGACATCTTTTCCTCAGGCTGGAGACACCACTTCATAGTGGACATTTTATCCAACTATTACACATGGTCTTTAACATACATTGGTCAGCCAGCCACCAACCTCAGCTGCCAACCTGAAATAAAGTATTTCAGGAGTCAGACAGTTTTAGCATTTCACATCTTTTTAATTCTGCATTTAATTTTTCAACAATTCTGTGACACCCAGGTCTACAATCTTTTTGAAAACGTGCACAAAAAAAAAAAAACGGGAGTTTCTTTTTCCTGCAAAGAATAATAAAAATAAATTCTGACTCAAGCAAAGAAAAGAGCAGGAAACTAGTGTTACTTCTAGACTTTTCTGCGACTCATAATTTAAATTATCACTCTTTCAGTCTCATCATATGCAAAGACACCCCTGTCTTTCAGCACCCCAACACCCCCGCCCTCACCTCCCTGCTGCCTAGTAGATAAAAAAAATATTTTCTCTATTTTAAACAAATATTCCAAATTGTTACCTTGATAGTATGTATCAGTGTCTAGGAAAAACACCCCCCCCACCCCTGTCTCACCCCAGTCCTCACCCCCCGCCACCCCCCCCCCCCCCACTCCAAACCCACTCTGGGCAACTGCAATAAAACAGGGTGACAACACAGGAATGACAAAGAAAATGCTAAACATTAAATTAAAAGTGACAAATAACACAGTTAAAATAAACCCCTACATACAGATTTCACACCCACTTAAAAAAGTCATTTTAAACAGGTTGCAACAACTGAACATCATACAGTCTGAGCAGACAGAGCATGGCAACACATGGGTTTCCCCACGAAGACCAGGGTCTGAAAGTCCAGCTCCCCCTAAGGGTGAGATCAGCAAATGTGGGGTGGGCAAAACGCAGGAATATAAAAGGAGCCAAATAAAAAAAAATGCAGAGAGAAAATAGTCCATCTATGATTTTTATTTTGTGATTTTTTTTTGTTTTGCATTTTTTTTTAGAAAAATCTGACATAACAACTAATCTGAGGCCTATTCAGATTTTTCCACCTTGACTTTTCTGTGATGGCAAATAAAGAAGGGAGAGAGGCAAGAAGCAAAAATCTCTCCACCCCCTGCCCGGCAAAAAAAACCCATTAAAACCTGCATTTAAAAGGACTTAAAAACAGAATTTGTTCTGAGTAATAAATATGTATATGCTTATGGATTTATAGGTGGGCAAGAATTTAAAATTCTTCTTAAAAAAAGGGGGTTGGGAGGGGGATGGCTGCGTCACTACAGTAAGGACCGGCAGGCAGAGGGAGGCAGTGTAGATTCAGTGCCACCTGCTAGTTGGTCGCCAGCCCGGTCGCTTCAGAGGACAGCCTGAGAACAGAAGAAAAACACAGAAATGAAGGTTGCCCTCCGGCACACTGACCGCACAGCCACACTGACCGCACACTCTCAGCACACTGACCGCACAGCCACACTCAGCACACTGACCGCACAGCCACACTGACCGCACAGCCACACTGACCGCACACTCTCAGCACACTGACCGCACAGCCACACTCAGCACACTGACCGCACAGCCACACTGACCGCACAGCCACACTGACCGCACACTGACCGCACAGCCACACTGACCGCACACTCTCAGCACACTGACCGCACAGCCACACTCAGCACACTGACCGCACAGCCACACTGACCGCACAGCCACACTGACCGCACACTCTCAGCACACTGACCGCACAGCCACACTCAGCACACTGATCGCACACTCTCAGCACACTGACCGCACACTCTCAGCACACTGACCACACAGCCACACTCAGCACACTGACCGCACAGCCACACTGACCGCATACACTCAGCACACTGACCGCACACTCTCAGCACACTCACCGCACAGCCACACTCAGCACACTGACCGCACACTCTCAGCACACTGACCGCACACTCTCAGCACACTGACCGCACAGCCACACTCAGCACACTGACCGCACAGCCACACTGACCGCATACACTCAGCACACTGACCGCACACTCTCAGCACACTGACCGCACACTCTCAGCACACTGACCGCACATTCTCAGCACACTGACCGCACAGCCACACTCAGCACACTGACCGCATACACTCAGCACACTGACCGCACAGCCACACTCAGCACACTGACCGCACAGCCACACTGACCGCACACTCTCAGCACACTGACCGCACAGCCACTGACCGCACACTCTCAGCACACTGACCGCACAGCCACTGACCGCACACTCTCAGCACACTGACCGCACAGCCACACTCAGCACACTGACCGCACAGCCACACTGACCGCACAGCCACTCTCAGCACACTGACCGCACAGCCACACTCAGCACACTGACCGCACAGCCACACTCAGCACACTGACCGCACAGCCACACTCAGCACACTGACCGCACAGCCACACTCAGCACACTGACCGCACACTCTCAGCACACTGACCGCACACTCTCAGCACACTGACCGCACACTCTCAGCACACTGACCGCACAGCCACACTGACCGCACACTCTCAGCACACTGACCGCACAGCCACACTGACCGCACACTCTCAGCACACTGACCGCACAGCCACACTGACCGCACACTCTCAGCACACTGACCGCACACTCTCAGCACACTGACCGCACACTCTCAGCACACTGACCGCACAGCCACACTCTCAGCACACTGACCGCACACTCTCAGCACACTGACCGCACACTCTCAGCACACTGACCGCACAGCCACACTGACCGCACACTCTCAGCACACTGACCGCACACTCTTAGCACACTGACCGCACAGCCACACTCAGCACACTGACCGCACAGCCACACTGACCGCATACACTCAGCACACTGACCGCACAGCCACACTCAGCACACTGACCGCACAGATAAACATCATTTTAAATGATAACGTTACAGACAGAAACTAATTTTCATTGTAAGCACCAACTCACGTGTGTGTTCTATCAATACCAAGGTGCTATTTTGTACAAATGTGGAACGATTTCAGTATAATAATATAATAAGTATAGTTGTTATTGTAGACGGACGAAAGAAACAACTGTTAAAATCATCCCGACAATGACTCCGGAACTTGCTTCTAAACTGAGAAACTCCGACATGGCAAACTTCAGGATAAGTTCAAGTACTAATGAATCTGTCAAATGACCATGACTATGACACATGAAACAACAGACAACTTGTCATTCAAAAAAAAAAAAAAATACCGCTTGAGTGAATTTACTTTCCATGATCGAAAACAGCTTCTTGGGTATAACTCGAAAGTATAGTAAGCGAAAGTATGACGTATCCACGCGATTTTTCGGGGTTCTGGTAAGTGTTGCATGCTGTCCATGCTAACACAGTCAGGCATATCAGACTTGTATGGACTCACCATGTTACTTTCGTCCCGTGTTAGTTTTGTACCGGCTCTCCCTACATGTTTCAGATAAGTCATGTTTGAGGTTGACGAATGATAGGTGAATCTTTGCATGCAGAGTTTACATGTCACATTCATACACACTCGAAATGATCCCACACTTTGGATGATTTCCTGCCCGTTTAGTCGACTATTAGGGGGCAGCCCTACAGGAGGAGGGGATTTGCAGCTAGCAGCTTTTGAATAAGGTGTGAAAAGAGGTGCGGTACCTGGCCAGGTACGCCCCCGCGCTCACCTGGCATTGATGAGGTACTCAGCTAGGCTGATGCTGGCAGCCGAGCCGGTGATGGTCACCTGCCGATCGGACGACCCCTCCACAGGGTTGGCGATCTTGATCTGAGCCCCTGACATCTGCCGAATCTCATTAATCTTGGCACCCTGACGGCCGATGATGCACCCGATTAACTGCAGATTGGTTAGAGGTCAGAGGTCAGCACTGCGGCACAGCAACAAGTATTGAAATACAAGACTGCAGGTTGGTATTCTACGTGGGGCACTGCTGTTGCACCCATGGGCAAAGTGCAGACGCAGCATGGAAACGGGCCTTTAACACTCAACACCATTCTCAGACTCCATCTGCCTCATTTCCACAGAACAGAGGCCTTCAAACATTACCAGTCACTCCTCATCAGAAAGGTGCATTTTCATTAAGCTGGTATTTGCATTTTCTACGATTCCTTTTATAAGCAGTATGTGGAGCTCCAGTTCTTTCTGTTCAAATAAAGATTCACTGCAAAGACACAGCGCTCCCCTCCCCGCGGGCGGTGGGTGGAGAGGGAGGTGCAGTGGTGTGTGCGCGTGGAGTGTCAGGGCAGAGAGTCACTCACGTCGTTTGGAATGGTGAGCTCGTGGGAGCCGGCCTGGGCCGAGGCTTCGATGCCTGAGGGGCAGGAGAGCAGAGAGATCGGCAGCGGCATCAGACATACACACTGTGCCACAGAGAGGGGACAGCTGGCTCAGAGTCAGGACTGCAGGGGTCAGCAGCCAATGGACTTAGCAAAAAAGCAAAAAATCCTAAATTCCGTAAAGTTCAGCTCAAGCAGACTCATATTTCTAATATGTCGCTTCATCCTCTAAACATACACATCTGCTTTATTCCGTGGGGTGGGGTGCAGAGGCGAGGAGTCTCACCAGTGAAGCCCTGACTGCTAGGTGCCAGAGGGAAGGGGCTCTGTTGCATGGCGAGCTGGTGCAGTTTGGTGAGCTGTGAGAGAGAGGAGCACTGAGACACATCGTCCAACACCCCCCCCCCCCCCCCCCCCTCCTCTATGTGTAGAGCCCACAGACTCCCTCCCTCCCTCCCCACTTACATCGGGCTGTGGGATGGCATGCTGTCCTTGAACCGCGTAAGCCTGCAAAGTGAGCACAGCGTTCAGAGATTACCACACAGCTCTCCCGCTTACACACACCCACACCCACACCTACACACACCCGCGCACACACACACACCCCCATACACACACACACCCACACCCACACCTACACACACCCGCGCACACACACACACCCCCATACACACACACACTCCCCCCCCCACACACACAAACACACCCGTGTGCCGTCACACGATCTTTGATCTCTTGCTTTGGTAATTTTTACCTTATCAGAAAAAGGTTCTAAGCTAATTACATTATTGTTTTCATTAATTCATCCAATAGCAATTTCAAAAATGCTGTCAAGTAAATTTTAATAGGCATAGCCTACTTACAATTTATCCATCACATAAACTGTATGTGTTGACAGTCTAGTTTACATGCTGACATGTAAATTTGTAGTCTAGTTTGTCCATCAACACACTCTAATCAATACCAATGTGAAACTTTAAGTAGCATATTTTGATATTCTAACCTTATCAGAAAAGACTACCAGGATATAACTATAGAATGTTCTGATAGTCTGAAATACCTTATCAGAAAGTGCTACCAACATAAACCTACAGGTAGCTTATTTCGATAGTCTGAAATTGCTTATCAGAAAGTGCTACCAATATGAACCTTGTCCACCCAGTGCCAGCCAGAAGCAGATGGGCTCCCCCTCCCCCTTTTAAAAAGCGCTATATAAATAACCCGAATAAACCTACAGGTAGCGTATTTCGATAGTCTGAAATACCTTATCAGAAAATGCTACCAACACAAACCTATTTTTATTTAATATAGGCTATTTATTTTTTATATACTTTCATTTACATGTTGATATATTGTGCAGCTGTATATTTTAGAACAGGGTAGGCCTGTTGCTATTTTTGTTCTCTTTACATTTTTATTATTTGCACAGCTGTGTGTTTCGTTAAGCAGGAGAGGAAAGCCTGTAATTGTACTCTATTTTAATCAGTCTGTTATTGCTGTTGAAAACAACTGAAGGAACATTCTCAGAGATAGGCCTATTATAGGCCATTTATTTTACATAATTTTTCATTTACATGTTTTGCAGCTGTTTATTTTCAAACAGGGAAGGAAACCTTGTCTTTGCATTTTATTTTGATCAGTCCGTTTTAATAAAGGTGCTTGTGACATCTCACATGTGGCTTTGACTTACAACTGAACATTTAGCCCACTTTGTAGAAAATACCGATATATATCGTTTATCGCCATTCAGCCTGCTTCTTACAGTAACTCATTCACACATTCATGTTACTGTCCCCAATTACCGAGGGCCAATCGCTGCTGTCCCTGATTACCAGAGATGAACCCAGCATGGTACTGGATCAGTGTGCTTTCAGCACTCAGGCTACACCTCTTTACTGCTCACACCTCCCTCCCAATGCCCCCCGCCCTCTGTCTAGCAGCGACTGCCTCTCTTACCTGTCCACCTGCAAAGATGACCGGCGACCCAGAAGGTTTGGGTCTGTATGGTATGGTCACTCCCTTTGGTGGTGACTGAGGAGAGAGAGACAGAGACGGGGGGGAGAGAGAGAGAGTGGGAGAGACAGAGAGAAAAAGTGTGACCACACAGTTTTCAGTTTACACATTTCTCCTCACAGTGACCTTATGGGGCATTCAGTACAACCAAGACAGCTTTCTGTCCTTAAGTCTGGGCCCTTACACACACATGTTGCTACAGGGTCCACCCATGTGCTTGAGTTACATTGGTTGACATCGGTTTGGTAATAATCTGCACAGACTCATTGGTTACAGTGCCACTGTGGGAGACACTGTGCTGTTATAGAGCCCACAGCCTTACAGTGTTACTGCCACTTTCCAGCCAACAGTCTGCATCACCACGATGTCTCTGCCACCCAGTCTCTACGTCTGCACGATGCTGCACTGCCCTCACGCTTCTGCGCTGCATTCAGACGGCGCTTTATACCCACTGACGGTTAGCGTTAGCGCTTTGTACCCACTGACGGTTAGCGCTAGCGCTTTGTACCCACTGACGGTTAGCGCTAGCGCTTTGTACCCACTGACGGTTAGCGCTAGCGCTTTGTACCCACTGACGGTTAGTGTTAGCAGGGACAGTTTGGAGGCTGAAGGCGCGGTGCAGCAGGTTTCCTCCTGTTAAATACGGACACA
Source organism: Megalops cyprinoides (assembly GCF_013368585.1). Taxonomy (NCBI): domain Eukaryota; kingdom Metazoa; phylum Chordata; class Actinopteri; order Elopiformes; family Megalopidae; genus Megalops; species Megalops cyprinoides. Next base: position 172,168 of record NC_050589.1, on the reverse strand, counting down.
CTGGTCTCCGCTGAGCCCAGCTCACATGGCAGAGAGAGAGAGGGGCGAGTATGTCAGCCAGGTGTCATCATCTCACCCCTCCAACACCGCGATTTGACAAGCACCTGCGAGTCACACGGCTGACATCAATGTTAGACTGAAAAAGTAACCACTGATTAAAAACTAATCAAGGTTAAGAAAGAAGAAGCTCCAGTTAGAGTGAATTTCAGGCACTGGGCCGGCTGACTGGGCCGGCACAGGGCAGGACCCACCTCCAGCATCACCACGCAGATCTGCTTGACACACTCGATGATGGACTGTGGCGTTCCCGCGATGGTGATCGCTCGCTCTGTGGAGTTCGGCAGCATGTCTCCTGCCACCTGTACCTGAGCACCTGTGGACTGGGGGTGAGACAGAGAGATACTTTGCTGATCCAAAAAAGGAACTTGCCTTGCCAACAGTCAAGCATGTTGGGAACAGAGGTACACAGCATAAAACATAGGACAATAAATACTGCAACTGTATCGTTAACAAGCTGCAGAATTTCGGTAATGTCTGTAGCGTGCTACGTGCATGTATTGCACACGAGGGGTTTCATACTTCATTGCAAATGAGTTGTTGCACTGGGGGGATCGAATGGTGATGTCCCCACAGCAGCAGGGGGAGGAGCTGACCAGCTGAACAGGACGTACTGATATGACCAGGTTCATTCCTCCATAAACCACATCAACAACTCAACCAAACACCGCGGGGCTCCAGAAAGCCCATAATCTCGGGACCTATGTGCCGTCAGTCAGACATGAATGAACCAATGACCAAAGACTTTGCCCTCCACAGCAAAACACTGACTGGCTTAATGCAGTGACGGACTGTATACTACACAGCTCCATAGATTCTGAGGTTCAGCAAGCTTCATGCTAACATCACTAGTGGCCTGAATGAAGAGACGCTGTGATCCTCCCGATGAATGAAGTCTTTATCACTGCAATATCATAGTGTTCTCACTGCAGTTTCCACACAGAGCCACAGATCATCACTTAGCAAGCTTTTCAGTAGGCTCACGTCTGGGAAACGGAAGATGCATTCCAATTCCAGTCATAATCTTTCAATCCTGTGTACAACAAATTTATACGTAATAAATATATAATCTATATGCTCTTCCCCAGCTGTCTGGCCCCAGGCCTGCTGGACACGCCCACCTCTCTGATCTCTTTGATCTTGCAGCCGCCCTTCCCGATGAGGGATCCGCACTGGCTGGCAGGAACGACGATGCGCAGGGTGACGGGGGGCTTGCTTGTGGCCGTGCTGTTCGTCATGGAGCTGCTAATGTCCTGGAGGAAGGGGGGAGAGACATCACCACCAAACCGAAAACACAAGGCTGAGTTTACAGCAGGCCGTGGGGGCGGAGTGAGGGCGGAGCTGAGCCTCGAAAGCTCACATGCCGACCTCATGATGTCAGCAGCACAAAGGGGCTTTCATGTCACACATCTGCAAAAGGGGGCACTCCAGGGAGTCATATGTCTCTTCTGACTCCACCAATTATCTTTCTGTTAGGTTTAGACAGAGAGAGAGCTAATTTTAGCATTTAACTTCTGTTAATATATTGACACGTATGCCATTTTGTGCTGAATTATTTTTTAAAAACACCACAGCACTCCCTCTGCCCGTCCCAGTGGAACGCTCTGGAGGAACAGAAACCCCACAGCACTCCCTCTGCCCGTCCCAGTGGAACGCTCTGGAGGAACAGAAACACCACGGCACTCCCTCTGCCTGTCCCAGTGGAACGCTCTGGAGGAACAGAAACCCCACAGCACTCCCTCTGCCCGTCCCAGTGGAACAGAAACCCCACGGCACTCCCTCTGCCCGTCCCAGTGGAACAGAAACCCCACAGCACTCCCTCTGCCCGTCCCAGTGGAACAGAAACCCCACGGCACTCCCTCTGCACGTCCCAGTGGAACGCTCTGGAGGAACAGAAACCCCACGGCACTCCCTCTGCCCGTCCCAGTGGAACAGAAACACCACAGCACTCCCTCTGCCCGTCCCAGTGGAACGCTCTGGAGGAACAGAAACACCACAGCACTCCCTCTGCCCGTCCCAGTGGAACAGAAACCCCACGGCACTCCCTCTGCCCGTCCCAGTGGAACAGAAACCCCACAGCACTCTCTGCCCATCCCACTGGAACGCTCTGGAGGAACAGAAACACCACAGCACTCCCTCCGCCCATCCCAGTGGAACGCTCTGGAGGAACAGAAACCCCACAGCACTCCCTCTGCCCATCCCAGTGGAACGCTCTGGAGGAACAGAAACCCCACGGCACTCCCTCTGCCCCGTCCCAGTGGAACGCTCTGGAGGAACAGAAACCCCACGGCACTCCCTCTGCCCGTCCCAGTGGAACGCTCTGGAGGAACAGAAACACCACAGCACTCCCTCTGCCCGTCCCAGTGGAACGCTCTGGAGGAACAGAAACACCACAGCACTCCCTCTGCCCGTCCCAGTGGAACGCTCTGGAGGAACAGAAACACCACGGCACTCCCTCTGCCTGTCCCAGTGGAACGCTCTGGAGGAACAGAAACACCACGGCACTCCCTCTGCCCGTCCCAGTGGAACGCTCTGGAGGAACAGAAACACCACAGCACTCCCTCTGCCCGTCCCAGTGGAACGCTCTGGAGGAACAGAAACACCACAGCACTCCCTCTGCCCGTCCCAGTGGAACGCTCTGGAGGAACAGAAACACCACGGCACTCCCTCTGCCTGTCCCAGTGGAACGCTCTGGAGGAACAGAAACCCCACAGCACTCCCTCTGCCCGTCCCAGTGGAACGCTCTGGAGGAACAGAAACCCCACAGCACTCCCTCTGCCCGTCCCAGTGGAACAGAAACCCCACGGCACTCCCTCTGCCCGTCCCAGTGGAACAGAAACCCCACAGCACTCCCTCTGCCCGTCCCAGTGGAACAGAAACCCCACAGCACTCCCTCTGCCCGTCCCAGTGGAATGCTCTGGAGGAACAGAAACACCACGGCACTCCCTCTGCCTGTCCCAGTGGAACGCTCTGGAGGAACAGAAACCCCACAGCACTCCCTCTGCCCGTCCCAGTGGAACAGAAACCCCACGGCACTCCCTCTGCCCGTCCCAGTGGAACGCTCTGGAGGAACAGAAACCCCACAGCACTCCCTCTGCCCGTCCCAGTGGAACGCTCTGGAGGAACAGAAACCCCACGGCACTCCCTCTGCCCGTCCCAGTGGAACGCTCTGGAGGAACAGAAACACCACAGCACTCCCTCTGCCCGTCCCAGTGGAACGCTCTGGAGGAACAGAAACACTACGGCACTCCCTCTGCCCGTCCCAGTGGAACAGAAACCCCACAGCACTCCCTCTGCCCGTCCCAGTGGAACAGAAACCCCACGGCACTCCCTCTGCCCGTCCCAGTGGAACAGAAACACCACAGCACTCCCTCTGCCCGTCCCAGTGGAACGCTCTGGAGGAACAGAAACACCACGGCACTCCCTCTGCCCGTCCCAGTGGAACGCTCTGGAGGAACAGAAACCCCACGGCACTCCCTCCACCCGTCCCAGTGGAACAGAAACCCCACAGCACTCCCTCTGCCCCACAGCTCTGCAGTGGCTGCATGCAGCTGCGTATCTTCTCTTTCTGCCCATTCCTGCAGCTGACGGGGGGCTCTTCTGCGGGGGAACTGAAGCCCCCACACAGCGGCCTGCTGCAGGCAGGCAGGGTTAGGGTTAGGGTACAGGTGTGCACTGTGGTTTTGGGTACACCGGTCAGGGCATGCAGGGGTACCTCTTCCAACTTCTCGATGATCATAGAGAAGGCCCTGAAGATGGCTGTGGTGGGCCCCGCCAGGGTGATGATCCTCTCGGGACAGTTCCCCTCTGAGATGTTGATGCGTGCGCCGCTCTGTGGAGCACAGGAGAGAGGGGCCATGAGACCCACGCTCTCAGCACAGACTCCACCCCCAGCATTCACACTAGTTTCACAGCCACATCTTGACACAAAACACAGTTCTGTCCCCAACAGGAGGGAAGTGCCGAGCAGCCAGCAGAGACTGGAGACTCTGCCATCCCTCTATCCCTCCGCCCCTCCGTCCCTCTATCCCTCTATCCGTCCGTCCCTCTATCCCTCTATCCCTCCGCCCCTCTATCCCTCCGTCCCTCTATCCCTCCGTCCCTCTATCCCTCCGTCCCTCCATCCCTCCGTCCCTCCATCCCTCTATCCCTCCATCCCTCCATCCCTCCATCCCTCCGCCCCTCTATCCCTCTATCCCTCCGCCCCTCTATCCCTCTATCCCTCTATCCCTCCATCTATCTGGCCTGAGAAAGGGAATGAAGGCCTACCTCTTCTCTCATCTTCTTCACAGACTCCCCCTTCTGCAGGTAAAACAAACAGGTGAGACAGAATATCTCAGCATTGACTGAGTGGTCTTCTGACATTCAAAGAGAAATCAGACCCACCTTTCCAATGATGCTTCCAACCTCCTGCAAAGAAGACAGAAACAGTCATTCAGTCTGTGGCACCGAGACCAGAAACAAGCACATTGTTCTGCATGTTCATCAGGCTTTATGCACTGTACATCACTGCATTTACAGCGAATGTACATTAGATTGACAAATTTGGTTGGAATTAATATGACATTTATTCATTTTATTCATATATCAGCATTTGTGTGTAAGTTTTTTGGGCCCACACAAGTTTGGGGTGGGGTGGGGTCTTGTGTGCAATTTGTATCAAATGTTCACCACACTAAACTAGAAGGATCTGTGATTCTGCACAGAATCTGCACTCATAAAAGAAAACATGAACAACATTGTACCTGTGGCCCAGGGAAGTCAAACCTGACAATACATTTCAGAAATTCTGCCAGAGGGGTGTTAAGGCCACTGATCAGGGTCGTTAACCGCACACGGTGTGTCCCGATATGCAGACAGCCATACAGAACACTTTCCTCAGGCTGAAGTCTCCCGTCTGTTTGTTTTCATACTAGCTTTGGTGTGTGGCGGGTACTGTGCTTTAACTGGGTCAGCGTTCCCACCTTGCCGTGCATGAGCAACCTGATGGTGAGGGTGACGTTCAGCCCTCCTTCAATAACACCGGAGTCCATCACTGCTGGGACAGAGATGCTGACCTGGAGAGAGCCGGGTACGAAGCTGGAAGAGACAGACAGGGGTGAGCGGAGGGTCTCCATGTGTCCCCCTGTCCCATCACACACCGCGTATCTGGGCAGCTCGCTAGTTAAATAGTTAGGAAAGTATTCCTAACCGGCTGGCTAATGGTACCATAACCATCTCTGCGGTATGGGTATATGACCCGACACAGACACCACGCATCCACGCTAAAATACAGGCAAACACATCAGCTTTAAATAGGTTTATCGATGTCTGGCTCGGTAGCAACCGAAGATCCAGCAAACTGCTGCCGTGCGCACCCACGCCACACAGCTAGCTGCAAACCAACGGCGAGCCAAAGTCTGGTCATGGATAAAGCTAATCGAAGTGATCGACAAGCGCTCAGTACTGTGCTTGGAAAGTATGAATAAATGAAAGGCTAGCCAGCTGAAAAGCTTAAATGCAGCTTCTCTCCTGGAGTCAGACTTACTGCTACCCAGAGCAGCACGCCGGGCCTGCATCGAAACGCAGACCGCAGCTGCGCAAAAACAGCACTGAGAACATTTGCCCCGACATCGTTAGCTAGGAGCGCAGGTATGAATTACCTAAAAATCCAAACCCGATTTGTCAAATACCTTAAAGTTGAAACTGTAAAGTCGCCATGTCATTTGCTAGCTGGATAAGTTAAATCAGTTCTGTAGCCGTTAGCAAATGCGGCCGCCCATTCATTGACAATGTTAGCCTGCTAGCGTTAGCTATCCAAATGTTCACACATGCTAGCAAATTAGCCACGCTAAAGTAATACCGGAGTGACCTCAGCTTGTTGGATAGCACTAGCCACTCAGCTAACAGGGCCCGAGTGTAAAACTAGCTAAACAGTCAGATAGCACTGGCCATTTCATTTTATTAAAGATCAAACATTATTAGTCTGACCGTCTAATGATCAGATACACAATGGCGGAAAGGAAGGGAGAAAAACAGCTAAAACATTCGTATCGTGTCAGAATCCGCACCGCGGCTAGCGGGCTAATGCAGAAGAGCCGGCCGGGCGCATCGGCTGAGGCCTAGCGCCAGCCTGCCGGGGAAACTCCTGTTTTCCACGCTGAAAATCAGCAATCGCACAGTCTCCTCACCTGCTTAGCTGCTCACCTGATCCAATCCTCGGGACGCGTCCAGGGGAGGGGAGGGTTGTGAGGGTAGAGGGGAGAGGTTCGGGAGGGTATGCACCCAGGGGGAGAGTGTTAAAAGGATCCGGGGAAGAGGGGAGAGAGACTGTATGAGATCGAGCTCCACTCTTTACACAAAAGACAACAAATCTGGCACCTCTCAACTTTCACCTCTCACCCGACCCTCCCCCATGGCAAAGATGGAGGTGCAGAGATCCCCCCCGTTCAATCTTAAATCAATCAATCAATAAATAAATAAATAAATAAATAAACTCTCCAGTTTTATAATCCACAATGATGAACTGGTTTTTCACAGCGCCGATGCATGTTTGAGGTAACAGACTGTGGGTCATTATAATAAATTATTATAAATTATGATAAAACATGGTAATATCCGGAGATATCATGGTTTCATCTGGCTCATCTGGGAAACATATTTATTTTTCAGGGCTATTTAACACTGTTTGTCTAACATTATTCTAGAAATTCACAGCATGTTCAGTGAAAACACACACCTTGGCATTGATCATTTACCCTGCAAACTAACGGGATCCTGGAGTCCAGAACACCATGAAGAGTGAACTTCACAGGTTAATATCAGAATAATCGCACCATTTCGATTTCTCATGGCAGCCAAACTACTTTCAGAGACACTGCAGACAAATTAGATTTTTGGCCAGCAAAACAAAAGTATTATTTATTTTTGCAGTTGTTTTTCATTTGTTTGTTTTAAATCATAGTTAATTAAATTTGTAAATTGTCTCAAATGTGGATGGTCAGATGATCTAACGAGGCTTCAGTGGTGGGGAATTCCTCATCAAATCTGTTTTTTGAGGAAAATTCACAGAAATCCCTCCTGCGTTGTGCAACTGTAGAAATGAGTGAATGAGACATGTTCTGTAAGCTGGTATAGACCCTGATCTGTTCTGTATGTGAAAGAGGCTTTCTTTTAATAATTAGAAAGACATTCGACTGGATGATGCAAATGTGATACTGATGTTAAGACAGCTTTTCATTTGCATTTATTTTATGCTCTGTGGTCCAGCCATGCTGAAATCATTCCAAATAAGCAGCTACAGTAACTGAGATGGATGCACCAGTAAAGGGGCTCTTCACTGAAGCGTGGGGGTTACTTGCCTGTCCGAGGTCTGTCTCCCCCGGAAACGCCTCACCAGGGGAGGAGGAATCAGCATTCTGAGATTACTGTGGAGGGCTGTAGTGTCTGAATGACCTGCCTAGCTTTGTACAGTCACTGTTTCTGAATCAACACAAGCAGAGTTTGCTCAGGGTGATACTGCCATTTTTCAAAGAGTTTTCAAAATAAAATGAGATACAATTTAAACACTCATTTTCAATTAATGCAGTTCTTTCAATATATTTAAATTATTTTACATGGGAAAATGATGCAATACAAGTAATCATGTGTGCATGTTCAAAACTATCCATATTTTGAAAATGTAATCATGTAAAACAGCTTCAACTCATTCTAACACATTGCCACATAAGACCTATTTCCCCGCTGGGATTTGGGAGAAGTAAAAACTCAATACAAACAGAACATGCTGTCAGAGCAGCTGTTTCAGGATTCAATAATCCACACCAACAGATTATTCAAGTTAATTGTAATTCATATTTTAGATATTCCCCCTCATAAAATGAAGCAGTCATCCCCCAAAAGTAATTAAAATGTTGAAAAGAAACAGA
>NC_050589.1:99204-156704 GCF_013368585.1 Megalops cyprinoides | reverse complement strand
AGGTGAAACACAGCATTATCTGTGTGTTTGAGTGTTATGTGTGTGTATCTATGTGTGTGTGTGTCTGTGTATGTGGTATCTTGTGTGTGCATGTGTCTGTGTGTGTTTGCTGGGTTTGGCTTTGAGGTTTGATTCTGACAAGATGCAGGAAGCATCTAAAGTTTTAGAAAAGCATTTTCACTGGTAGACGAAATTGCCAAAATTACAACCAATCAGATAAGTAACCCCCACTCCGTTTGTGTGTGTGTGTGTGTGTGTGTGTGATGGTGTGATGGTGTGTGTGTGTGTGTGTGTGTGTGATGGTGTGTGTGTGTGTGTGTGTGTGTGATGGTGTGATGGTGTGATGGTGTGTGTGTGTGTGTGTGTGTCATACCCAGAGAGGCCTGTCCGCGCGCAGGTGTGGAGACTGTGGGTAGCCAGGTGAGGTTGGCATTGCAGAAGTCTGTGTTACACACGCAGGCAGTGTAATTTGTACGGTGCGTAGAGGCGAAGCAGGAATCCTCAGGACACTGCATTGGCAACACATTACACCCTGTAACAGACACAGCGCAGCGCACACGGCTTCAGTGTGCCGCATTACAGGCTTCAGGGCATTACACACGGCCATTACAGGCTTCAGTGCATTTCAGAGTCCCTCTGCCTCCATACCCTGCAGGTCTGGCTGGAAGCCGCCGTCCACCAGCTTGAAGTAGCCCATGCAGCAGGGGGTGTGGGTGCAGTGCTGTACCCGGCCACTCACCCTGCCCGCCCGCTGCAGGTACAGCACGTTTTGGGCGCTGGCCAGGTAAACACACCTCCTGTGCCGGGGTGGGGCGGGCACTGGGGGGCACGCCAGGAGACACACTGCGGGTGCAGCCAAGGGGGGGTTATTATAACGACACCAACACTTATTTCAGTATTTAAAATACTACCTTAGTGTATCCTGTATTTCCCATTCATTTCCCTGTCACAGCTATGCAAGTCATCTCCCCGCCCAACGCCACAGCACCAGCAAAGAGAGAGACAGTTTGTGCCTGATCAGATTTTATAAAACATTCACATACTGAAATTATCAGTATTTTTCCCAACCTTGTCATGCAGCAGATGCTCTTATCCAGAGTGATTTACACAGATTACAATTTCTACATTTTATCCAGACAGCTGGATATTTACTGAGGAACTTCTAGGTTAAGTACCTTGTCCAACAGTACAGCAGCAGTGCCCCTGTGGGGAATTGAACCAGCAACCTTTCAGTTATGAGCCCTGCTCTTTATCATTATGCTGCACTGCTGCCTTTTCTATTCTTTGTTGTTTATCAATTACAACTGCTGCTCACTAGCTTATTGTTACAATTCATGTTAACAGACTATTATTGCAACTATTATTTTTGCTATACTTTTGTCTGAACTACAACTTCTTTGGCAATACAATGCATACTCATGCCAATAAAGCATGTCTGAAATTCACTGCACAGAGGGGAGACAGAGGCTAAAACATGAAATAGGCAGAGTAAGTGTCTATTAGTCTAACAAAATAATACAAAGTGCCAATATTGACAGATCACAAGAGGCACTGGTCATAAGATAATTATTTGTTCCGTTTCTGTTTTGATATTTGATTCGAATTTCAGAATGTCAATGCCAGGAAAGCTGATTTCATTGTATCTGGAGAGAGACGTGTGGCAGTGAGGACAGAGAGAGAGAAAAAGAAAAGTTGAAAAGGGAGAGAGCTCAGAGCAAGTGAAACTAATACACAATGTCATATAGCAGCTCAGCACACAGGAATGTGTGCACGGCAGCTCGTGTTGCAGGGAAAGGACCGTAAATACAGGGAACCTGAACAGCACCTGCATTTCACAGCCGCATGGCTACTGAGCGTAACAGAATGCAAGACACGCAAGACATGTTCACATCCGTCAACAAACTCATCTTCATGCACATCCCAAAGCCAAAGAGCCAGCCGTGCGGGGGACAAGAGTGAAACAGGACTCACCAAACAGCGCAAAGAGCAGGAACCACAGTTGCATCGTGGGAACTCCACAGATCGCCCGGGCCTCCCGCTGCTCCTGTCCCTGGAACTCCAACCGGGAGTGGGAGCTGGGAACACTGTGCTTCTCAGCTACACTCCCCCAGAGCCACACCTGCGCACGCACACACACACACACAGAGACACACACACACACACACACAGACACACACACACACACAGACGCACACACACTCTCTCTCTCACCCACCTGCACACGCACACGCACACACACACACACTCTCTCTCTCACAGACCTGCACAGACACACGCACACGCACACACTCACACTTTTCTCTCTCACACGCACACAGACACGCAGACACTCTCTCACACACGCACAAACACGCAGACACTCTCTCTCACACACACACTCTCACACACACGCACAAACATGCAGACACTCTCACACATACACACACGCACACTCTCTCACAGACACCTTCTCTCACACACACACACAAACACACGCGCGCATACACACAGACACTATGTCTCTCACACACAGACACTAACACTCTCTCACACACACACATACAAACACTATGTCTCTCTCACACACATACTCTCTCTCTCACACACACACAAACGCTGTCTCTCTCTCACACACACAAACGCTGTCTCTCTCACACACACACATACAAACACTATGTCTCTCTCACACATACACACACACACAAACGCTGTCTCTCACACACACATACAAACACTATGTCTCTCTCACACACACTGTCTCTCACACACACACACACACATACAAACACTATGTCTCTCTCACACACATACTCTCTCTCTCACACACACACAAACGCTGTCTCTCTCTCACACACACACATACAAACACTATGTCTCTCTCACACATACACACACAAACGCTGTCTCTCACACACACATACAAACACTATGTCTCTCTCACACACTGTCTCTCTCTCACACACACACACATACAAACGATGTCTCTCTCTCACACACACACACACACACACACACACACACACACACACACACACACACAAACGATGTCTCTCTCTCACACACACACACACAAACGCTGTCTCTCACACACACATACACACACACACACACACACACACACAAACGCTACGTCTCTCTCTCACACACACACAATAACTGAGGAGTGCTGCACTGAGGAACTCGGCACTCAGCTCACTAAGCCGAGGTCATGCTGTCTAATTAAGGAATGTAGTAAACCACCCCCCCTTTTGCCACTGATAGGTGTGTGAAACCTCCTGCAGATGCACTGATAACAGCTCTCTTACACACACTCGGGGGTGCTCTCACGACAAGCAACACTTTACATTTGCAGTTTGATTTCCTGCAATTAGTGTGAGTTATGGGGGGAAAAATACACAAAAAGAGAATAACAACCAGAACCCTTTTCTAGGAATATACTTTAATCCGTCAGTGTTTGCAGTGATAGTCACCGAGTCCCAGGATCCTTCATATATAAAATAAAATAGCTGAAATGAAGACTAAAGGATTCAGGCAGTTCCTCCTGCAGCCACTCCCAGCCTGGAAGTGTGTTACACCCTTTTACTTTATATATACATGCATATGTGTGGTAGTTACATATATATGAGGTATATATATGTAGCTCCCATGCGTTCTGTATAGGAACTGAACTGAAGAAGAGTAAACCAGTGCTGTATAAAAATGTTCATGTTAAATGCTATATATATATATATATATATATATAAAAAAGTTTGTTTCCACAAGACTGAAATTAAAAAAGAAAATATAACCAAAGAGCATGCACATTTGTAAATTTAATTTCTTGGTTTGCACAGTAAGAGCTGCCAGCAGTAGCAGTTCCCACAGGGCGACGTCCTGCCCGTGAACGCTCCTCCCCACGCCGACTCCAGCGCTCCCCTGGACCGCACTGCATACTGGGCTCATTACAGCCAAGAAAGGAATCTTTTTAAACAAATTTTATTTTGTCATTTTAAAGTATGGAAGCTCATTAGGTTATTCAAAGAAATAGGTGGCCAGCTTGAAATACAACTGGAAAATTAACTCCCAAAATAGCAAGACAAAGGCAGGCGGGGCGCTGAGGGACACAGCTGCAAAGGTAGGCGGGGCGTGGAGGGACACAGCTGCCGCAATATATCCTGGGACTGTACTGGATGTCACATTTCTACTCAGAACCCTTCAAGTCGAGTTAAAGTTGGTCTCACAAAATGTGTTTATAAAAAAGTTGCAATCAAAAAGTTGTGTTTCAGGAAAGCTTGTGAACGAGGCACACACAGAAACACAATCTCTGCTGAGTTCTCATGTTTCATACCACCCATACCCCATTTCCTGCCCCCACCCCTAAAAAAATACAAAATAAAAAATACGTACAAAAACTGCTCAAAACACAGGAAAACTGATATGTTCATCAGAGAATGATGGCTTTAAACGTGTACCTATTTCATCAATAATATTAAGCATAAAAAAAACCTCTCCATGTAGGACATGAAAGAGAAAATAATTCTTCCACCTCCCAGGTGTCACTGATCCTGGGGCTTTAGTCTCAGTTACTACTGATCCTGAATCAGTTGTCCCTGGTGAGACGATGCAATGCTGGTCTCAGACAGGTCTCTGTGGCGTGGGGCGGGGCACATGCAGCCTGTGGGCTAGCAGTTGCTGTGGCAACACAAGGACCAATCACAGTAGCATACTGGAGAATGCTGGGTTGGCAGGAGGGAGGGTATGGGTGCATGAATGATAGCCACCCTGCCTCTACCCCAGTGCCACACCCTGTTCCCAGAATTCCCTTTGTCCAGCCCCGCCCTGCTGCCCTGTGCTGTGTCACACGCTGTCTGCGTCTCTGGCTTCAGTAGCCGTTGCTGTTCATGTTCACAGAATGCAGGTCTGTCACGTGCATGACATTAACACCACTGCTGGCCAATCGGGCGATTCCCTCAGGTGACAGCGTCTCCATGGTGATGAGGCCGTGCTGATCGGAGGCCACACCCCCCGCGGCGCAGGCATCTGTGCCGACGGAAGCGGACGCAGCGGTGTCCGCGGCGACGGCGGTGGGGGCGGGGCCGCTGCTGTTACCCTTGGCGGTGTTCTTCTTGTTGGCGTGAGTCTTGATGTGCTTGGACAGGTGGTCACTGCGCATGAAGCGCTTGGGACATTCTGAGCAGGTGAACTTCTTCTCCCCTGGAGAGAGACTCATGTCAGCTACACAGTCAGCTACACAGTCACCAGCCCCACGCGCGCACAGCCAGCCCCGCACACACGCAGCCAGCCCCGCACACACGCAGCCAGCCCCGCACACACGCAGCCAGCCCCGCACACACACACGCAGCCCCGCACACACGCAGCCAGCCCCGCGCACACACGCAGCCAGCCCCGCGCACACACGCAGCCCTGCACACACACACGCAGCCCCGCGCACACGCAGCCAGCCCCGCACACGCAGCCCCGCACACACGCAGCCCCACACACGCGCAGCCAGTGAGTGGCTCGGCACTCTCACCTGTGTGTGTCCTCTTGTGTCTCTGCAGCTCATCGGAGCGGGTGAAGCGTTTGGCGCAGAAGGACCAGGAGCAGACGAAGGGCCGCTCACCTGAGTGCCAGCGCAGGTGAGCCCGCAGGTGTGAGGTCTTACCGTACACCTTCCCACAGCCTGGCAGGTGGCAGATGTGCTGCTTCTTTCTGCTGGGATCAGTGCTGAGGGAACGAGGCACACCGTCACATCACGTATATAATACATACACACACACACACCCTCACAGAGCATTACACACACACACACACCCTCACAGAGCATCACACACACACACACACACACACACACACCCTCACAGAGCATTACACACACACACACACCCTCACAGAGCATCACACACACACACACACACACACCCTTACAGAGACTTACACACTCTCTCTCTCTCACTCACACACACACACCCTTATAGAGACTTACACTCTCTCTCACACACACGCGCGCACATACACACACGCACACAGGCACCGTGCATACCGTCCCTCTCCCTCCTTGCAGTAGGGGCAGGTGCAGGCTTCTCTGCGGGACCGCCTGCCGGGAGGCTGAGGGCTGGTCTCTCCATCCTCCATGGCTCCGCCCTCATCCATGTTGGCCCCGCCCCCAGTCCCACCCTGCAGGGCCTGGTCTCCTAGGCAACCAGGAGAGACTCGGTCACTGGTCTCCACAGATAGCGCTGTATCCTTTCAGCCCCACTCTAGGCCTGAGACTTGCGCCAGGCTCACACCTGACCACACCTGCCGCTGAGACCGGCACCTGACCACACCTGCCGCTGAGACCCGCGCCGGGCTCTACCTGCCGCTGAGACCCGCGCCGGTGAGACCCGCGCCGGGCTCTACCTGCCGCTGAGACCCGCGCCGGGCTCCACCTGCCGCTGAGACCCGCGCCGGGCTCCACCTGCCGCTGAGACCCGCGCCGGGCTCCACCTGCCGCTGAGACCCGCGCCGGGCTCCACCTGCCGCTGAGACCCGCGCCGGGCTCCACCTGCCGCTGAGACCCGCGCCGGGCTCCACCGGCCGCTGAGACCCGCGCCGGGCTCTACCTGCCGCTGAGACCCGCGCCGGTGAGACTCGCGCCGGGCTCTATCTGCCGCTGAGACCCGCGCCGGGCTCTACCTGCCACTGAGACCCGTGCCGGGCTCTACCTGCCACTGAGACCCGCGCCGGGCTCTACCTGCCACTGAGACCCGTGCCGGGCTCTACCTGCCGCTGAGACCCTCGGGCTTTCCCTGGACCAGCACCAGCTCCTGGGCTCCAAAGCGGCTTGGGCAGCTGCAGCTTGCTCTAATCTCAGGCTGAGCCCTGTGAGCCGCTTCAGCAACCAGCAGCCTCCCTGACCCACTGCTGTAAAGCCCCGCCCATCCTCACTGTGGGTCAGCAGGCCATTGGCTGCAGGAGCGTGTGGGAGGGGCACAGAGAGACCAGGCTGCTGCACCACTGCTGTCTCCAAAGACAGTTCAGGAAAGAGAGATGCATCAAATGAAATATCTGAAAAGTCAACATTAATATGAGAGAATGTATTTTCAGGCCTTATTCTTCACACATTCCACAGGAAACACAGGACTCTGCGTTATTAACCTAACACACTGCAGACATACAAATACAGTGCACTGTATCAGGCAAATGCATCCCATAATGCTTTAAGGACATCACAGTCTATGGCATTCAGGATACACACACCGTGGACAATCAGGAAAGTACTGTTAACAGCTACAGAAATGACATCAAATGCACCTGATCTTTGCAAGTGCAGTACATGAATATTGAACATACATGAGTTATGATGCCTTAACACTCCCGCCCCACTGCAACGCTGCACCTCTGCTGCCTTCACTCCGACTGTCTCAAACTGCACTGAGATCCTCAGCTCACTCTGCCCATAGAAAACACTTTCCCATTTCAGCTCCAACAAATGAGCCACCTCACTATCATTCCTCTTCCTCTTCCTCATTCTTCTGTATCATCCAGCCTTCAATATCCAGACCACATCGTCTGTGTGACGCTTCACCTCCCTGTCATACAGGTAATGGAGGAGCTGACACAGGCAAAGCAAGACGTCATTTCAAAGGTACATTCGCCATCATCTTTGCTGGCTGGCTTTTAATAATGTCAACAAATAACATTCATTTACTTTTACATTAAATGTAAAAAAGAAGGAAAAACAAGGGGTTACCGTGGTTACACACCCTGCCAGGCTCCCGATCAACAGTTCTCACACCCACCAAAGAGACTGAAATGTGGTGCCACAGAGCGCCGAAACTCAACACGGGTTCCAGAACTAACCACCAGGGGGCACCATCACTAAATACAGATCTCTTTTTCTTCAGGAGACATATGGACTGAAAGGCAGGTAACCAGTTCAAAAGTGGGAAAAACTCCAGTTCCACTTAATACCGATGTGTGACGTCACCTGATGTGTAGCTCTTGGCAAAAGGAATTTTCTAGTCTTCATATAAGCCATGAAAGCATGTGGAACTGAGGGAACTGTGTCGAACCACACCAGCAATGACTGAAATGCTGATAATTCTTAACATGTTACTTGAAACTGAGCTGCTCCATCTGACCTCATTCCTGTCTGCCTTCAGTTCCCAGAATGCACTGTGCTGGCTGCATCTCTACAGCCTGTCTGCAATTGCTGCGGGGTGTGGGCGTACCCGCGGGATGCGAGTGTACCTGGGCGGGCATTCCCGCGGGGTGTGGGTGTACCTGGGCGGGTGTACCCGCGGGGTGTGGGCGTACCTGGGCGGGTGTGGGCGTACCTGCAGGGTGGGCGATGGCGATGGGGACGCCCTGCAGGGTGTTGAGGTTGATGGTCTGCAGGCCGGGCAGCTGCACGGTGCCGGTCTGGGCCAGCTGCGGGAGGCTCTGCACCGGCGCCAGTGTGATGGTCTGCCCCACGGGATTCTGCAGTTGCAGCGTCTGCCAGCTGACCTGCCCGCCCGGGCCCACGGTCCGCAGCACGATGGGCCCCGCGCCCGGCACCGTCTGGATCTGCAGGTTCTGCACGGCGTCCTGGGACAGCGTTGCTGTAGTGAACACCTGGCCGCCCGCGGCGACGGTCTGCAGCGCCTGCCCCGCTGGCAGGACCTGCTGCGGCTGCAGGAGAAGCTGCTGCCCCCCCTCCCTGCCCTCGACCAGGGTCTTCCCCCCCCCTCCCGCTACCGCCGTCTGAGTGCTGCTGCTGGGTGCGCTGGAGTACCCTGCCCCGCCAGCAGGGGTCGCTGTGGGCCCCGTGCTAACGGGCAGGAGAGTGATGTTCCCGTTGAGGGACACGGGCACATTGGCCAGGAACTGGGCCTGGTTCTGCAGGGGGATGGTCTGCTGGATCAGGCCGGGCACAGTCAGGATGCTCCCTGCAGGCGCGGTGCGGAGCTGCTGCCCGCCGGCCGCCGGGGAGGACAGGAGCTGCAGTGGGGCGCTGCCCGCGGCCTGATCCTGCTGCGTCAGCTGCAGCTGCTGCCCGTCCACCGTCTGGAACTGAGGGATGACCTGGTACTGGACGCTGGGCACCACCCCCGACAGCCCCGCCGGAGCCACCACATACTGCTGCTGGCCCAGCGGCGCCCCCTGCCGGCCCTTCCCCGCCTCTGCAGCCGGTGTGCTCACCGGGATGATCTGCCAGCCGTTGGCGGTGTGGGTCAGCTGTGCCTGCCCCAGCTCTAGGGGCTGATGGGGAGGCCGGTCCTCCGACCCTGCCTCGCTGTCGCCTGGGGCATCCATCCGACTGCAGGTGGCGGCCAGCAGGGCCAGAGAGGAGGGCTGGGAGTCCTGGGACAGACCGAGGGCAGATGCCTTCACACACACACGCAGGTGACACACTGGCACATGATGAAAGCCCAGCTCTTGCTAATGAAACCGGCTTCATTAATTAACATTACAGCCAGTTAGATACACTCCTGCTCTCAGTCTGCTGCTGTTTCCCAAGATGGACTGAACAGAATGGCTTAACCCCGTACTGTTAGTTTTCAAGCTCCCACTGGAGGCTGGCCATGCACCCCCCCCCATCCCTTCCCCTCCATCCCCTCCCATCCTCTCCAACCTCCCACACTATCTCCCGGACACCCGGATCTCCTCCGCCCTCCGGGAGGCGAGTCAAACCGGCAGCTTCCGAAGCACGGCACTGTAGGAGCAGAAGCAGCTACCGCCCGCTTTTTCGCTCCCGCCCCCGGTCAGGCAGTGGAATATGACTCCGTACAAGCGGAATTAGCGCTAAACCCGCCCGACCCGGGTAATCTCAGTCCCGTAGCATCGCTCCGCAGACCCGCCGCTCACCTGCCCCGCACCGCCGCTGCACTTCTGCATAAACTCCCCGCCGCTGCTCTCCACCAGGGCGGCCATCTCATCGTCCTGCTGCGACTCTGTGGGAGAGAAACGCGGGGACAAGCTGGTGAGGAGCTCGGGTGGTTACCATACGGACGCAGCAGCCAGCAGAATTAACGTGTCAGTATCCGCTAACGGAGCCACAGCAGCGCGGCCCAGCTCCGCGCTCAGCCGGAGAGCCACCGACTAGCGGCTCACTCTTTCCGGGGATCAGACACTGACAGCAGGGAGCTGCTGCGGAGTTTGCCGAGCGTTAGAGCAGAGTTAGTGTTGGAGTTACGGTTAAGGAGAGAGAGTTATCGGAGCTGGGTCGCTAACTTGTTGCCTGTCCATCCAGCAGCGGAACAGCCCAACGCGGGGTTACAGACGAGCTAAATGACACACAGCTACACACAGCTCATCACCTGCGGACGCAGCTCGGCGGAACACAGCCTCACCACCTTAGTTAGCTGTGTGAATAACCACTTAGTTAGCGAGCATGCTAATTACGCCTTTAGCTGCTAACTACACCGTAATGTTAGCTTCCAGAACTTAGGCGTTTAGCTTGCTAGCGAGTACAGCTAACTTGTCATCTCGCTACAGTGTGTCTTTATGGTGCCAAAGAAACGGTGTTATAATGAGACAGTAACATTTTAAAGGTGAGTTTAGTTCCCGATTCAGTGGCTTGCGGAGTATTTAACTTTTGGAAGAGTTTCTTACCACTCATTTTCGCTCGGCTGTTTCTCAAGCTGTTTCTGGGCACCAACTTCGCGAAATGCTACCGAACTTGACGGTGCCACAACTGAGAGCCTGGATTGACAGCTCTTTCTACCAATCAGATCTATGCGAAATAGAGCCTCTCCATCACGGATTCAGGATTAGTGTTCATCTTCAAAACCAGATCGAAGGTGGATTAGACTAAGGATTTATTGGATGTTGGCGCAGTATCTGCTCACAGCGACATTAGCTCGCC
Source organism: Megalops cyprinoides (assembly GCF_013368585.1). NCBI lineage: Eukaryota > Metazoa > Chordata > Actinopteri > Elopiformes > Megalopidae > Megalops > Megalops cyprinoides. Next base: position 145,912 of record NC_050589.1, on the reverse strand, counting down.
GTAATGATTTGCGGTGAAATGTTGTTGGCGCACTGCTTTAAACGCGGGCTGGAGAATATGCCAACAAAATGGGCGATAAAGACCATATGGACCAATGGTATCCGGCCGGGGGCGGCTCTATGCGCTGGTGTCGGTTGCGCCGCTGTGGGCGTGACGTCAGCTGTTTGTCGGAAAGGCGGGTTCGCTTTGGTGTGGCAGTTTCTCACGCTTTCGGAAGCGGCGCTTTGCAGCGATGCGCTGTCCGCTTTTAGTGAATCGAGTCGTGTCCTTAAGTCTGGTGCGAGCATCTGGTTCATTAACTCACTGATTCGTTCAGTGTCTTAAATTCCGTGGTATTCAAACGTTTTTAATGCAGCCGCAGCCCCACCCCCTCTACATAGTATAAGGAAGAGAAATGATCAGAGACTGTAAATTAAATTCAAATGAATATTGTTTGGATCTCAACCAATTCATGAGTGTAACAGCTAAATGCAGAAGTGCAGGTACAATGCAATAAAGCATTTGTTGTTTTCCTTCCTGCACCTCATAGCTCGCGTCCGTCTTGGACCACAGAGGAGTTCTGTGGTTTTGTGATGCTGCAGCTTACGTTTCAACAGCACACAGGTAGACCTGGTTTAGTGACAATAGAGACATAGGCCAATAAGAGTGAAGTTAATTTCAGCACCCACCTGCCAACAGCTGAGGACTATGAAATTTGAGTTTGATGGAAGAATCAAACATTAGCCTCAGCCCTGCAGTGAGAAGCACCGCTGGAGGGGTTGACAGCCTATTCTGCACACCAGCAAGAAAAACCTCCATCTCAGTTTGTACAAAATACAAAGCTCTGGTGAATATAGCATTCCACAGTCTCCATAATATCAATTTCAAAGCCTATGACAGCAGCCCTTCAGCAGCTAAACACACAGCTGCAGCTTGCTGGGGTTGGGGTACAAAATACTGCCCCCAATCTGAGAGAAAGGCTTCCTCCTGTAAGGCAGCTCTGCCTCACCCTTCAGGGGACACACCTTTCCCCGGTCATCTTACTGCCACGAGAAGCTGGAGGCAGCTGTGTCTGAGGGAGATCTCCAGACTCAGATGGATTCAGATTCTGAGTATTCTCATTCGCTTCCACAGTTTGCGGTCAAAAGAGAAAGTAATCCATATAGGAAACAGCACATTGATGCAAGCAGCATGTATCTCACAAAAATGAGCACATTTAAGACAATGGTGGGCTTTATGTGTTTAACAAGTTTATGGCAGATGCACTACTTTTGTGTGGAAATTGATGAGCAGTGGTTTTATGACTCACAGTTACCTACAGGAGAGCTGGACAAGGGAGAGTCTCTGCAGTCACTAAACCTAAGTCATTTTAATTCACAAGCTTTTACAAATTGGCTTTGCATTGTTATAATTCAAAGTCAAAGTCCATTATAACAAATATATTTTGGTTGACTGATTGATAGACTGATTATCCTAGGTCTTGTCCCTGAGTTTGGTTTCCCTCTGCTTGTTCCCCGAGTCCTTCTGCCTCATCCTCCTCCTCAGTCTCAGATTGTCCCTCTCCACCCTGCGCAGTTCAGCCCAGTGCTGATGCACAGCCTCCTGCAGGGTCTCCATCTCCCGGGTCTGACAGGCAATCCGCTCCTGCAGGCTGCGGACCTGTACAGACACCGTGCAGGACAGACACAGAACGGAGTGATGGGTAAAGAAGTCAGTTTCGTTTCTTCTTTTGAGAGGACAGATTTTGCAAACTGCTCACCTCTTTCCTCAGGAGGGCGCTCTCATCCTCCAGGAACATGCAGGTCTCCCTCTGCTCCTGCAGCAAGCTGTCGCAGTGTATGCGCAGGTGGTTATTCTCCGCATCCACTTCCTGCAGCTGCATGTGCATCTGCTCCAGCTCCTGTTGCTTCTGCTGGCTCTGCTCGTCACACTGCTGCCGGCACCTGTCCACACACTGGCACAGACAGCGGGGTGGCAGGGGATACAGCTCACACTGCTGCCGGCACCTGTCCACACACTGGCACAGACAGCGGGGTGGCAGGGGATACAGCTCACACTGCTGCCGGCGCCTGTCCACACACTGGCACAGACAGCGGGGTGGCAGGGGATACAGCTCACACTGCTGCCGGCGCCTGTCCACACACTGGCACAGACAGCGGGGTGGCAGGGGATACAGCTCACACTGCTGCCGGCGCCTGTCCACACACTGGCACAGACAGCGGGGTGGCAGGGGATACAGCTCACACTGCTGCCGGCGCCTGTCCACACACTGGCACAGACAGCGGGGTGGCAGGGGATACAGCTCACACTGACAGCCTGAGCGCTTTCACCTCATGCAGACAGAGCAGTGCTTTCCCGAGGGTTTTTGCAGGAAAAAGGTGTTCTCCTCAGATTAATGTAATGATGAAATTGTGAAAGCTACACTCTCTTTTGCCTGAAAAGACAGATGTTGTCACACAGGAACCTCACTGCACTGTTCTCTGCATGAGACTCAGCCCAGCTCTGTGAACCCTGATGTAAAGAGCTTCTCTCATTGGGGAAAAGGCTCCTTTTATGAGCTGATTCAGCCCCCGCCCACACGCTCCCCACGCCCACCTGTCTGAGCATGGCCAGACTGTCCTCCAGCTTGGCCTCGTAGTACACAGTGACCTTCTGCAGCTCCTGCTTTTGGCTCTCCTCACACTCTGCTGTCAGCTGCTCCTTCTGTGCTCTGAGCTCCTCTGTCTCAGCCTTCATCTTCATTATTATTTGGTTCTGCACAGAGGGCATGTAAAATGAATTTCTCATTTTTAGAGACATGTGGTTCACTTTTGAATTATGTATATATCAAGAAAAGAGACATGCCATGGAAAAATGGTCCATTTTCACAAAAGCGATACTTTTTTGTGTGCTTTATATTGTGGTGGAGTGGGAAACATATGTTTCTGTGATATAGTCTTTGCAGCTTTTGACTTGTTGCTTATTTCATTAGTCAAATATCTACACTGAGAGATACTCTGCTTAGACATCTGTTCTGCAGCATTTCCGTCTCCACAGAGGGCACCTCATGGACCAACCTTCTCCTCAGCGGCCTCATAGCTCTGTATGATGCCCATCTTCAGCTCAGCACTGTCCTTCTCAAGAGCCCTGATCATGCTCTGCAGCTGCTCCTCTCTGTCCTTCAGTTTATTCATCTCTGTGATCTGAAGATCAATCACCTCTTGCAGACAGCTGACCTATGAGAGGAACAGAAGAATAAACATGAATGAAACAACTCATTCATACAGAGACAGAAGAGCTTAAACGTGAGCAGAGGATGAAACTGAGGTTTTCCATTGAGGGAACAGATGGAAGGGCCAGTGGCAGTGCAGATATTATTCAGGGGTTGTCAGTGATCTTAACAATTAAACCGACGTCCACATTCAGGTCAGATGTGGTCCTGACCGAGCCACCACCTCACTGCTGCTGTCTACCTCCTTTCTCAGGATGGTGTTCTCTGCCTCCAGAAACAGGCTGGTCTCTCTCTCCTCCCTCAGCTGCCTCTCACTCTCAAAGCGAATATCACTCATCTCTCTGTCCAAACCCTGTAACTGCAGTTTCATCTGGTCCAGCTCTGACACCCGTCTTTCACTGTGCTGTTGGGCCTCCTCCTGACACTGGCACACAGAAAGCAGGAGCTCATTCACACTGAATATGTAGATGCGTTCACCTGAATTAGACTAGACTGTTTATTCCAGTTATAATGGTTTCTGAAAATGGGAAGAAAGTTGTGCTGCAGGAACCTCAGTGCACTCGTTCCTCTGTTAGTCTCAGTCCAGCACTTATTAATGAAACCAGACGTGATGCTGCAGCTGCTGTTACCGGGGAAACAGGAGCCACTCATGACCCCATCCTTCCACAGATGCCCACCTGTCTGAGCATGAGGACGCTCTCCTCCAGTTGGCTCTCGTACTGCAGGGCGAGTTCCTCCAGTTCCTGCTTCTTGCTGTCCTCGGCACAGTGCAGCTCCCTCTTGTACCTCTGCTCCAGCTGCTCCAGCTCACGCTGCTTCTCAGACACCAGCATCCGCTTCTGATTGGTGATGGATTCATCTGAAGGAGAACAGCAGAACATCAAAGAATCCATATTGATTCTGTCAATCTACCAATCAGAGAATACATACTGCTTCTGTCAATCTACCAATCAGAGAATACATACTGCTTCTGTCAATCTACCAATCAGAGAATACATACTGCTTCTGTCAATCTACCAATCAGAGAATACCATACTGCTTCTGTCAATCTACCAATCAGAGAATACCATGTTGCTTCTGTCAATCTACCAGTCAGAGAACTGCACACTTCCTCTGTCCATCTACCAATCAGAGATTTCCATACTCCCTCTGTCCAATCAAAGAACTACAGACTGGCTGTGTCCCAAGCTGCACGTTAACATACTGCACACCAAAATGGTTGTGCTTTTTCTGGACTGATGACGCCTTTAGCATTGACACTTGAAAAAACAATGGTAATACAGCTGCTCATCATTTACTTTGCAGACAGCAGAACAACAGGTAGTTCTGGCAATTTACTCTGCCTACACCTCTGATGTAAATACGGGGTACACCACTGTCCACCACTGCTCTACACCATTCAAATAAGCCACCATTTTCCATAGTGTGGATAGTCAGGCTGGAAAAGGGATCCTTTTCCAGCCATTGTAACTGGACATTCCGTTATTTTAAAACATACTATCCTGTAATGTCATGTGTGAACATACTTGATGGCCAATCTTGTTCAGTCTGCTAGCTGTAATAATTAGCTATTTGCTTAGCCAGCTCGTTACACTACTCATTTCCCATAGTAGATGGTAACCAGGTGCTGGCTTGCAGGCTAATGATCGCCCATCATCGGTTGCTTGCTGCAAGGATCGACAATCAAAGACCTATTAGAGCAGCACTGTTTCTCTAGAATAATTCTGCCACAGAATGCCACAGCTGCTAGAGGCTGAGTACAGACAGAGGATATGAATGCTCCCCCTCCCCATCCCGGCTTACTGACTGCGAACTCACTGGTCCACTCATGATGTCAGAGCTTGTTGACATTGAGGGGACCTCCAGTGAAGGGGAGAGGGGGTAGACGGATGCAGCATTATTCACAACACCAGAGTGGAAGGATTCTTGGTGATTCTTTTGAATATCACAGATGATGATTCCGCTGCATACCTAAATCCTGCTGGTCCTGAGAGTGCTTCTCCATCAGCTTGGCCACAGACTCTTGATGTTCTGCTACCAGCTGTTCCTTCTCCATCTTGAGAAGCTGCAGGGTGAAAGCCAATTCATGTTCTTCGGGACAGACAATCACTTTGTCACTTTGGAGCCATCGGGGATGTGATCTCAGCTCACCTTATTCTCCAGTCTCACAGCATCCATCTGAGTCAGTTTATTTGTCAGTTTTTCAAGTTTTTCACTATTCTCTGTATCCTTCAGTTGAAGCTGATGTTCATTCTGTTTGAGCTCTTCCACCTTCTCTTTCAGTCTTAGAATAATTTGGCTCTTAAAATTGATGATAAGACAGAAAATGAGAGTAAAATAACAAGCAAAGCAAACAGAAACACAATAAACAAAAAGGTCCACTTTCACAAAAATCAAAAGCCCTTTGTGTGCTTTATGTTATGGTGGAGTAGGTTATGTGTATTTTATCATATGGCTTTCAGTCACAGAGATTTTCACCAGCTCAGCCTCATGTAGAATCAAGCCGCCGTCGGTGACTTTAGCTTGTGGATGCAATGAGATGCAAGCATCAGTGGGTAAGTATTTACTGCCTGAGATCACTGCTGAGGCTTAGGTCTTACCCACAATGCAAAGATGGTCTTGCATGTCACTAATGTGATACAACCAAAATTATCAAACAAAAGATTACAGCACACATTTTTCCTCTGTATCTGCTTAATGTATGCTTTAAACAATATTCACAGAAAAACAATGTAAGACATTTGTTTTAAGTGATCTTGATCTTATACTTTTTATTGCCGTAAATTGCAAACGTCCAGTTTATGCATTATTTTGAAATGTAGCATTTTTTCACACACTTACCATTGATACACAGCATGTCTCTTCCACCTGTGTGTCAGCATCCACAACAACCATGGACACCTGTGTAGAATTGTCCTGAGTGTAGATGCTGGAGTCCTCCACCTGGGTGCCACAATCACTGTATGAGCTGAGAGCTGCACCTGCAACTAAATGAACAAATACGTACCTTTGTAACCCATACATCTTTACCTGTAAGCAGGAGTTCAGTGTCAGCATGGTTTACAAGTTAAGACAGTGCTAGATAATAAAATCTCATAAAAATGAATGTGTATTTTCTTCATCATGGAATATCAAATTAAATTATGATCAAATAGTATATTGTGCATTTTGAAACTTTGACATGTGCTTTTATGATTGCTCTCACTGGTTATTATTCCTTCTCATCAGTTATGCCAAATTAGTGGTTCTCTGATGAAACTGAACAAATGTTGGTTGTTCAACATTATAATTTAATAATCTATTTAATTTAATATGCAGAATAGTCAATAACATCATTATATTCAAAAGACCGTTGCCCTCTCCCTGTTATACGGGTTTCCCATTACCTCAGTGAGTATGCATGTAAGACCTGCTACATTCAGAACGCTGGAATACGGAGTTAGATTGAGGGAATGTTGTTGCGCCAGGAGACATACATGAGATCCGTGACAGTACAGACAGAGGATATGAATGCTCCCCCTCCCCATCCCGGCTTACTGACTGCGGACTCACTGGTCCACTCATGATGTCAGAGCTTGTTGACATTGAGGGGACCTCCAGTGAAGGGGAGAGGGGGCGAAAATATCATTAATGGTCCAATGCAATAAGCAACAATAGCAGGTTGTCCAACTTGGCCACCAACCTGTAATGACTTTCTCCTAGTTTTCACTGTCATCAGGTAACCCAACGCCGCCCCACACACGTACGCCCCCCCCCCCCCCCCCCCACCTGAGCGAAAGCAGGCCAGCCTTCATGCAGGGTGTGATGCTGCATATGTCCAGTCTCCAGCCTGGCTCAGCCAGGGGGCTCCAGCCCCAGAGGCCCAGACATCCTCATAAGCAAAGCCTCATCCAGGGGCACCAAGCAGGAGCTCAGCAAGCCAGAGGAGGGCAACACTTTTCACATGGAGGTGTAACAACACAACAGTGTAGTTTATCTGTTTAACAGCTTAATGGAAGATTAAAACATTTTTTGATCCAATCAGTTCTATTAAGAGAAAGTGACAGGGCCACTGGAGGGTAGCTATTCTACCCTCAGACAGAGTTCATATCTGACCTGTGGATTTAGTCATGGGATACATTTTGTTTCTGGTGTTTACAGAGATCAGGTGTATACAGAGACCAGGTACAGGTGTCACCTGAAGCATGAGTCTCCTGAGTTGTGTGGGATGCAGATCGTGTTTGAGGAGACATGTCCTCTACACAAGTCATTACAGAGAGCAAACAGATTCATTGAAGAGACTCATTGAAGAGCTCATTGGGTTAGGGCTGAGCTGACTGAGCAGGAAGGCGTCTCTCACGCCACAGAAGGCCGACAGGATCCTGCTGCTCAGACAGCTCCAGGGGAAGCATGGGTGGAGCTGGGAGGGGTGGAGCAAGCAGGCTCAGAGGTCAGAGGTCAGAGGTCATCTCCAGAGACATCCACAGCGGCTCCCTGAAGCAGCTGCTCTGAGAGCATGCCCAGCGCCCAGGTTCGAACTCAGCCATCAGCTGCCAGTGATTAGAGCCCCACAGCAGCTGGAAACTGCGAGTGTGCAGCTGGGTGTGGGAGAGGGTGTGTGTGCGTGTGTGTGTGTGGGGGGGGTCATTACCCAGAAACTCTCTGCAGGGCTGTGATCAGACCTCTGCTGCCACCAGGGTGAAACTTGCATTTATGTCGTTTACCACCTCGCATGCATGATGTGTTACAACAAAAAAGAATTTATTTCCAGTAAAATATAATGTTATTTTGCCAGTAACAATACAGAACTTTCAGTGAAATAAAGTCTGCATTGGCAGTCAATACAAGGATTAATAGCAATAGAGATGTTGCCTTTCAGTACAGATAAACTAGCTGCTTTCCATTCATTTGGTGAACAACCTCACTGATTGAACAGCCCAAAAGCACATCATACATGTCACTGACTTGTTCTTACCAACGTGAAGGTCACCATCTTTTCTTTCCGTGCCATCATCATCATCGTTGCTTTTTACACAAGACAGGCAACATATCATTTCCCAGAAGCCCTTCTTTTTGTTTGTCCTTGTGCACACTTGTCTACTGTCTGTTTGTTGAGTAACCTCTAGGCTGATCCCAGTCTGACTCATGCTAGAGATTGCAAATGATCGGACAGAATGCAGAAATACAATTACACAGAGCAAATCACGAGTTAACCAGTCTGACTGAGAGGATCTTAGGATAAAGGAAACACTCGTTGCCCTGATAAACCAAATGATGTAACAAAGCCATTTGTTCCTTCCACAGGACAAAGTTCTACGGATTCTGCAGTGACGCCACAGAATCTTAAATTGCTCCCTTGTTGCTCCCTTGATCGGGATTATCCTGTGTAAACCACCAACAGTGCCGCGGCTATTACAGCCAGTAAAGCTGGCGATCTGAGGATCATCACAAAACGGTGACGCTGCACTGTACTGTCATCAAATTATACACAAGTTAGGACAACGTAACACGCCCTGTATTAACGTTTTCCCGCATCTACATAACACCAGTGTAGGCTGCTACACTTTACCGATTTCTGCATTCTTAGGAAAAACTGTTTGCAAACTTTATTTAATAATCTGAGCATAATCTGATGATACGTGCATAGTTATACGTAAATATAGCGGACAAAGCAACGGGCTCCTTTTTCTATAAAATACTGTCCTCAGCGTTTCTTGTATTTAAAGTATCGAGTATTACGTTGCACAAGATCAGCAGCATTTACGATAGACAGCCTATATTTGTGCATCTACGTGAGAAAAATCACAACAGCCATCACAGGGCCGGCGCTGTGGGGGTGCTTAGGGTGCCCCCTTTTATCCCGATGTCTACATAGCATAGCATTTATGACGTTTTTAAGATATTACCTTCTGTGAGTCTCAGCTGATGATTACCTGTCAGCACAGCTACGCAAGCTGAGACGCGTGATGAAACCTGGGGATGTGGGAAAAGGCAGAAAGAGTGTCCTCAGCGTAGCCTAATCGTAGAATGGCAAATCATCGCTAGGAATGGCAAAGCCAAACAGTCTTGTGTACGGTCTTTATAGTTAGATTTGGGTTCCCAAACTCCTGCCGTCGCCATAAGGTTTGATTTAAGGCGGGCTGCTAACAGCCTCGGTGATCTGAAGGAGGAAGAGCCTCAGCAGCTTGGAGTTTTGTCTCCATCTGCTGGCAGTTCGCCGCCACTGCACCATGGCAGCTCTTCATGTTATACCCCTATGGAACGTGCGCACACAATCAGAAACCCAGTCATATCTCATTTCCCAATGTAAAACTAATGTTTCAAATTTTAGAGTAAAAGTTTTATATATAAAAAAGTTCCTACATGTTATTTGTTTAATATTCTAGTATACCCCTCACATGGATTCAAAAGTGCATTTTGTTTTATCTTTGAAAAATCTATTCGGCCTACAGTCTTATGCAGACGACTAAAAAAAGAAGAAACAGACATTACTTGGTTTACGGTGATTGTATTATGCTGATGCTATTGAAGATAAAATGTTCAATTTATATTGAACCTTTTGGGTTATGTACATTTCAAATACATAAAATGAAATTCTATTAGAAGTGCATTGTATGATCTCCACAGTAGGTCTCAAGGACAATGAAGAAAGGCAAACTGTAACTTATAAAAACGTCAGTCTGTAACTTATTAAATATTATAATTTTTAAAGTTGAGTTAATTTTAATAAGTTGTAAAACATTGTACAGTGTTGTGTCTCTCTAAGAGAAATGTACACCTTGTAAGTGATTTGTCTGTTATATGAGCCTATATTGCGTAAAACACAATCTGCCAGACGCCGTATACGCGAACTCACGGTCGCTGAATTAACGTCAGCGTGAAACGAGTTCCTGCCCAGGTGCATCATGGGAGATTTATTACGCATTTCCGAATCTGCGTCTAACCAATGACGAAGCAGCTAGCTTCAACGCAAGCCAATCAGACGCAACGATCCGTTTAAAGGTTTTAACAGGGAGATTTGAATTTAAACAATCATGCGGTGATCGCGCAATAGCGCGTTTCTGTAGTGTCGTTGCCGAAGACAACATTAAACACTGTTTTTGGTATCTTTTCCACAAAACAAAGTCAGAGGTTGGTGACCAAACTTCGGTGTGTAGGTATCTGAATAGCAGTCTGCCATAAGAGGACGAGGCTGTTCGTTTTATCTTGGTAGAGCGATCTAGCAAGCGCGGCCTGTTTGAGTAATCCTTACCTGCTCAGTTAGCTAACTAACTACATCTTGACATGCTTTCTTGACTAGCTGTCTATTTTGCAGTGCTGGTTACTGTGCTAATGTTGTTTGGATGCTGAATGGGACTTGTGTCGGCTAGCTTTGGACAAATAGCAAGTAAACCATGAATAGGTCATTCACATTCTGCGTTCTGAGTTTGGTAGGCTACTTATCTAGATAACAGTAGTCGTTAGCTAGCATTTATTTCTTGCTTTTTCCATGCCTGAATCCTGACTTTACTAAAATCAATGCCTATGAACTTGTCACAATGCTAGTACGATGAACAACAAATATCAGTGACTAACTAGCATCGAAACAGCTATGTCGCTAAATTTTGTAATTTAGCGGTCTGCTCGGTATATGATTTTTTTTTTCATTGGTAAGCAGCTAATTCTGCTGTGTTTTTCTTCATCAGGGGTAGCAATGGATGCTACAACTGTTAAGGCAAACCACAGACCTGATCATGGAAAGGTAACGTGGCGGAATGTAGTTAACATTAACGTTAGCTAACTAAATAGACCAGCTTGTCTGCAAATGGCATCTATAAAATAGTGTAGGTACTGCGTTCTCATGTGGTGATGCACCGCCTCGGCTCGGTATGGCCAACAGCAAGGCCTAATTAGCAAAGAGTGGGGCGAAGCTTCGGTGTCTTTGCTTTTGGAAAAGTTCCTGCTTAGTGTGTTTGTGAGGTTAAGTGACAAAGTAATTCATAAATTGCCGTTACCGGCGTTATACTAATATCAGTACTTTGAGTGACAGGACTGTTTCCGATTATGCTGTGTTACATTGCATGCATTTAGCAGACGCTCTCATCCAGAGCGACTTCCATTGCAACAGGACATAAGTGTATCCATTGAATTTAAACGAGCAACAGTGGCAGACTCCCAGACCAGGGAGTGTGAGCATTACACTGTTCAAGGCCTACCACAAGTAGACTTAACTTTTCGCTTGTGTTGGATTGTACCTCAATTGTAAGTCGCTTTGGATAAAAGCGTCTGCCAAATGAATAAAAGTAAATGTAACATGTGCACTCTGACAAATATATATGGATAAGACATCCCGAATAACTTGACCGTTTTTGTTACGGATAGACGAGCATTTATCCGCGCTCGAAGGGCCCATAAACTTGCTCTGTGTTCAGCCGGTTTGGTTGAGGTTTAACGAAAACATTGAAGCGCCACCGAATGGATGGATTGCGTACATAATCTGCGTAGAAATGTAGTTACAGTTAACGGATGCTCCCAAACATTTGCATCCGATGTACAGCCTGCAGCCGAGGGGCCCAAGCGGGTGCCGGTACCTCAGGGCGGACAGAAGCCGATGGCGGCGCAGCCTCCACGGGTCCTGACTGCGTGTAACGGACCGCAGCGTATCCAGCGGGCGGTGAGCCAGCAGCAAGCCCCCAGCGGCAAACCGAAGCAGTCCTCCACACAGACTGCACCGCCCCAGTGCCAGCGAGTCGTGCCGAGGGGTAATCCAATTCCTGCTACCCCCGAACCCGCCGCGCACGGAGAGACCAGCCAGCAGGCAAACGCTACTGGTAAGAAGCTGTATCTAAAGTTTCTTTCCCACTCGACAACTTGAAAGAGCTAACAAAACCGGACAGACACACATCTGTTGTCAGTGTATTTTGAATATGATCAACAAAACAACTTTTCTTGAAGCATCTGTATCTAAAACAAAAATCATTTGTGTTTTTCAGCTAAACATGGAGCCTCAGAATCCACAAATACAAAGTAAGCTGAAATTAAGCTTCTGCCAAAAATGAATGTATACATAGCCCTAACTCTGCCATTTACTGTTTTGTAATAGGACAAATACTTGTATTTGAAGAGTTTTGGACAAACTTGAAATTTAAGTGTAATGAGGAGAGCAGGCCAGCTGGGGTTGTCTTTTTGCCTGTAGCCTGGAGTTTATCTAGGGCTGTTTCAGGCCTCCTGTCGTACAATCTGTGGGTCTTTGCTTCCACAACAAATAATGGCAAGCTTTTAATGTCAGGGCTCACGCACAGACTCAGACGCAGACCACGGGTGTTTCAGGTTCCTGGTGGCTGTTGTTTGAATCGCTGGGCAAGAACGCAATGGCAGAACAGGCAGGGTCAAAAGCAGGCAGGCAGTCCGAAGGCAAACGGGGATAAATAACAGGAACGGGCAGGGCCAAACCAGGTAGGCAGGCGGATCAGGCAATCAGGGCAAGGCGGCAGGTAGAGACGAAGTAGAGGGACAGGCAAAGTCAGCATGGGACATTTCAAGCAGAAACTGCAGGCAGGACCAAAACACTGCAACGAACTGGCAACAAGACAGCGACAAGCAGGGTAGATATAGGGCTGGAGTTACGAGGAGATGGGATGCAGGTGGGCAGGCAGGCAGGTGGAGGAGATCAGGTAATCAGGTGGGCGGGGACAGGGCGGAGAGCGGGGCGGGGCTGGAACACAAGGAAAACGGTAAAAAAAAAAAAAAAAAGCACATGGACCACATTGACAGATAGGGAGACCACCAAAACAGCTAGAGGGCTGGAGTACTGACAGTTAAATGCATTCATAACCCGCTGAGAGGGAAAATACTTATATATTTAAACTAATTTCCACTCTTGTGGAAAATGTGAAAATCTCTCATCTCCCCTGACTTTGTTTCCTAAGACTAAAAAGATTCAGGGTAGACTAGAGTCTCTCTTCATAACTTGCACTGTATGTTTAATACGTTGGAGCCAGTCTTGTTGCCCTTCTTTCTACTTTTTGAAGCGTTTGTATGTTCTCATGTTATGGAGTCTGGAAGTGGTCACAGAGCCCGAACTCCATCTCTGGGCACGTTTCTAGAACACATCAGCTTTTTAATCTCGAATTCCTGAGTTCATAGCTTGCAGGGTCCTTTACTTTTCGATTTGTATTCTTCCTTGTTTAAAATGGGAAGGTACTGAAATTTTGTAAGTGTCCTTTTGAGTAATTTTACATGTGGCTGACCCAAGTCTTTCCCAGATCTGACACTTTGACACAAATACTACCACCACAAAGAGTGTCCCTCTGGTCCTAGCAGAGAGCAGCACGTGCCACTATGTTTAAGGGGTTAAAGGAAGCTGCCTTTGGCTCAGTGCGTAAGTGTAGAAATCTGAGCTGCTGCATGGTTCAGGATTGCGCTCTGACTGGCTGTGCATCATCTCTTTGGTTTGATCAGGAAGTGCTGGAGTCTGGAGAACTTTGACATTGGGCGTCCCCTGGGCAAAGGGAAGTTTGGGAACGTTTACCTGGCCAGGGAGAGGCAAACGAAGTTCATTCTGGCCTTGAAGGTGCTATTCAAAAAGCAGCTGGAGAAGGCAGGTGTGGAGCACCAGTTAAGGAGAGAGGTGGAGATCCAGTCACACCTCAGGTAGGTTGTCAGAAAGGTTGTCTCCTTTCTTTGTGCTGTGTAGGTGTTTGACAATTTTGTGCGTGTGCGTGCATATGGAGTGTAGCTCTGTGTGCGAAGAGTAGCTGAGTGTACGTGTGTGTGTGTGTGTGTGTGTGTGTGCGCGCGCGCGTGCGTGTGTATGTGCATGTATGTGTCTGAGTGTTAGCACTGTGTGTGCAGTAGCTCATATTGCATCCTCTCTCAGGCACCCCAATATCCTGCGTCTGTATGGCTACTTCCACGACTCGTCTCGCGTTTACCTCATCCTGGAGTTTGCACCCAAAGGAGAGCTGTACAGCGAGCTGCAGCGCTGCGGGCGCTTCGACGAGCAGCGCGGCGCCACGGTGAGCCAGCGCGGCCTCATCCAAGCCCCCCCCCCCGAGACACGCAGCGCAGCCTCCTCCTCAAACCCCCACACACACACACACACACACACACACACACACACACACACACACACACACACGCAGGCACGCACTCCACACGCACTCCGCATGCAGTCCACACACACACACTCCTCACGCACTCCGCATGCAGTGCACGCACACACACACACACACACACACACACACACACACCCTTCCCCCTGACGCGCAGGCTCCCCCCTCAAACCCCAACCCCACGACATGACGCGCAGCCTCCCCCCCGCCGACACGCAGCGCAGCCTCCCCCCCCCCCCCCCCCCCGAGACACGCAGCCTCCCCCCTCAAACCCCAACCCCCCGACGCGCAGCGCAGACTTTCCCCCCCGACGCACACAGGCTGGTGGCGTGATCCTGTGTCAGCGCATACACGCTGTTACTGCCTGAGTAGTGTGAAGGAGCTGTGTGCCTGCGTTTGCAGTCTCTGCTGACTGCCTGCCGCTGTGCTCTGTGCTGGCAGTACATCTTTGAGCTGACCCATGCGCTGCAGTACTGCCACTCGAAGAAGGTGATCCACAGAGACATCAAGCCAGAGAACCTCCTGCTCGGGGCCAATGGGGAGCTGAAGATTGCAGATTTCGGCTGGTCTGTCCACACTCCTTCCTCCAGGTACTGCCACCCTCTTACACTGCAGGATGGGCCTCAGCTGTCTTAGCTCACAAGTGTGAATACAGCTCAACCTCTGAGTTACAAACGCCTCGGTCAAAAGAACGGGTATGAAGCTGAAATTATACAATAAGTGTGGAAAATTGACCATTCAGAATGACGATATAATCAAGTTACAATGTCAGGGAAATAAAACTTAGAGAGAGTGACAGGATGTAGCGCTGCAGCCGTAGAGTACAATTCGGAGGACGCCACCATCTCTGATATCAAAAAATACCAGGATAAAATCCATCTTCTGTGGTTTTGCCCTATCATTGGCTGTCATCACAGGAAAGGTGCTTCTGAATGCGAGAATGACCCTGGAGAGGGGGGTGTATTAAGGCTAGCCCCAGGTGGCTTCACAGGTTAAAAAGCTGTCACTGTTAAAGACATTCAGCCTTGTTTGAGCGGGTCTGGTGATGTTCGACTGTATTGTGGATGGAGATACGGGTTTTCGTTCTGAATGGGCTGCTGTATTCTGACTGCAGTTGGACCTGCACAGACAGGCTGACAAGTGGTAGTTTAATAGCCTGCTTACAAGTAGGGTTCTCACTGAAGGTTTATGAGATTATAAATGGTAATTTGCTATTAATGGGAAATGAATGCATTTTTGGTGAGTTATGCTGGCCCCACACTAGAGGATAATTGGGCCAATGTTGGGTCCGGTTCGCCCCTCATGCCCAAATGCCCACATGGTCCTGTAGTGTGAGGGGTTTACAGACATAATCTTAATGTTACCGATTTGATTGGAGACTCCCTGATTTCGAATCAGATATCAGACATGTTTGATATTTATGACTTGAAAATCCTGTAGTGTGAAAGGAACAGCGATGGAATATTGAGCAGAAACCCACAATAGCCAATGAGAGCAAGCTG
Source organism: Megalops cyprinoides (assembly GCF_013368585.1). Taxonomy (NCBI): domain Eukaryota; kingdom Metazoa; phylum Chordata; class Actinopteri; order Elopiformes; family Megalopidae; genus Megalops; species Megalops cyprinoides. The sequence goes on along the minus strand of NC_050589.1, from coordinate 130,148 downwards.
ACCGGGAGGCATCACCATCCCAGCAGCTGACGGTTAACCTTTGGACAGGCCCAGAGCAAAGTTACATTGCTCAAAGTTATATATTGTGATGTGAGCGGGCTGTGATATGAGCGGAATGAGAGCTGTGATGTGATGTGATGTGAGCAGGCTGTGGAGCCGTGATGGGCTGTGGAGCCGTGATGGGCTGTGGAGCCGTGATGGGCTGTGAGCCGTGATGGGCTGTGGAGCCGTGATGGGCTGTGATGTGAGCGGGCTGTGAGCTGTGGTGGGATGTGATGTGAGCGCGCTGTGAGCTGTGGTGGGCTGTGATGTGAGCGGGCTGTGATGTGAGCTGTGGTGGGATGTGATGTGAGCGGGATGTGAGATGAGATGTGATGTGAGCAGGCTGTGATGTGAGCAGGCTGTGATGTGAGCGCGCTGTGAGCTGTGGTGGGATGTGATGTGTGATGGGATGTGATGTGAGCGCGCTGTGATGTGAGCGCGCTGTGATGTGAGCGCGCTGTGAGCTGTGGTGGGCTGTGATGTGAGCGGGCTGTGATGTGAGCGGGCTGTGATGTGAGCGCGCTGTGATGTGAGCGCGCTGTGAGCTGTGGTGGGATGTGATGTGAGCAGGCTGTGATGTGAGCGGGCTGTGATGTGAGCGGGCTGTGATGTGAGCGCGCTGTGATGTGAGCGCGCTGTGAGCTGTGGTGGGATGTGATGTGAGCAGGCTGTGATGTGAGCTGTGGTGGGATGTGATGTGAGCGGGCTGTGATGTGAGCGGGCTGTGATGTGAGCGGGCTGTGATGTGAGCGGGCTGTGATGTGAGCGGGCTGTGATGTGAGCGCGCTGTGAGCTGTGGTGGGATGTGATGTGTGATGGGATGTGATGTGTGATGGGCTGTGATGTGAGCGGGCTGTGATGTGAGCGGGCTGTGATGTGAGCGCGCTGTGAGCTGTGGTGGGATGTGAGCAGGCTGTGATGTGAGCAGGCTGTGATGTGAGCTGTGGTGGGCTGTGATGTGAGCAGGCTGTGATGTGAGCTGTGGTGGGATGTGAGCAGGCTGTGATGTGAGCAGGCTGTGATGTGAGCTGTGGTGGGATGTGATGTGAGCAGGCTGTGATGTGAGCAGGCTGTGATGTGAGCTGTGGTGGGATGTGATGTGAGCGGGATGTGAGATGAGATGTGATGTGAGCGGGATGTGAGATGAGATGTGATGTGAGCGGGCTGTGATGTGAGCGCGCTGTGAGCTGTGGTGGGATGTGATGTGAGCGGGCTGTGATGTGAGCGGGCTGTGATGTGAGCGGGCTGTGATGTGAGCGGGCTGTGATGTGAGCTGTGGTGGGATGTGATGTGAGCGGGCTGTGATGTGAGCGGGCTGTGATGTGTGATGTCTCAGGGCTTCGCATTCTGTGCTCATGCAGGAGGTCGACTCTGTGCGGAACGCTGGATTACCTGCCGCCAGAAATGATTGAGGGTCGCACTCATGATGAGAAGGTGGACCTGTGGAGCCTGGGCGTGCTGGCTTACGAGTTCCTGGTTGGGAAGCCCCCCTTTGAGACAAAGAGCCACGAAGAGACATACAGAAAGATCTCCAGGGTAACAGCGCGGTGCTTCTGCCATTTGATCTGAGATCAGCAGTGGAGGTGGATGAGGAAGTGACGGCACCCGCACTGGCAAAAGAGATTAAATGCAATAGTTTGGCATGTTCTCCAGATCTGAGAACGTTTGAGTGGTCAGTGGCGTGGAAAGAAGCAGGGCTCATAACTCACAGCTTAATGCTCCAGTTCCTAGGTGGGGTTCTTTCATACCCTTGGGAAAGTGCTTAACTCAGTTTGCCCCAGTAACTATCCAGCTGTGTTAATGGATGATTGGTAAACTGTGTAAGTTGCTCTGCATAAGAGTTTCTGTAGTCGATGTTTTTGAATGGATTGCAGCAGTGGTTGGACTTGTTTTTGTTACCTAATGAGTCTTGTGACAATTTGATTTGCAGCTGGGATGATTGGTGAACTCCGATCAGGTGTGGTTAGTCACTGACTCCTGACCGCTGCGCCTCTGTCCGGGCGGGAGCAGCTGTCTGGTGGTGTTAGTGCATCACATTAACACTTATATCCTATTAAAGGGTTAACTATTAATGTCCACATGGAGGAGAGGGAGCTGTAGGGAGTGGCTCTGGACAGCGTCCTGATTTTAACGCTTGTGTACTGTCTCTGCTCAGGTGGATTTCAGCTACCCTGATTACATGAGCGCCGGGAGCAGAGACTTGATTGGCCAGCTGCTGAAGCACAACCCCCTGCACAGGCTCCCCATTCAGGGGGTGCTCAGCCACCCCTGGGTGCTGGAGAACTCTGCCAAGACCCCGCCGGCCCCCAGCAGCGCCCCCCACTGAGACCCCACCCCCTGCATTTCAGCAGCTAGGGAAGTTCTCTGGAGGGGCTTTCCTTTCTGTTCCTCGTTCTGGCCAGGAGCTGTGCAATCACCACTTTCATTCCCACCCTTCAACAGTGGCCTCCTGCCACAGTGTAAATATTTTACTGTTTGTGAAGTTTTGAAAGCTATTTTTAAAGATCTTTAATTGAAAGAAACAATAAAATGTGATCATGGTTGAGTTATGAAGTTAGTACGTTTATTTTGGTCAGTGGTGTCTTATTGTTAAAATGTATTTGTGAAATGATCATTTCAACAGTCCTGTTACGCACATTAAATTACATTAGTCATTTAGCTGAGGCTCTTATCCAGACTTGTACATTTAGTATTGCCTTTAGGGAATGAAGTTAGTTTCCAGAACAGAATGACAAAACTGAAAAGCAAATATACACCTTAGGAATATGCTGTAATTATGAGAATTATTTATGTAGAAAGCAAATGTATGCATTTTCAAAATAATGGTTGATTGGAGCAGGAATTCATGTGCTAAAATCCAAGAACTTGATAGTTGGCATCTCTTCAGCGCTCCTGATCCCCTGGGGGGGAGATTTTTGTGTCTGTAGCAAGCATCACAAAGCCCTGCATGAAACAAGAAATTAATCTTTCAATCCCTGCATGGGGCCCTTTCCCAGCATGGTCTGCTCTGTCCTCCAGCTCCGCACCCATAAATCCACATCATACCCTCCCCTTTCAGCAGTGTGATGCTGCAGTCATGTTTGGACACATCCAGGCCTGCCTGCATCTGTTTGTTTAGCTTGATACTTGAATCTTTAGGGTTAGGCAGTGCCTGGCCCCCACCCTGCTGCTGTGGCTGTCATCATACCTCCTCACATCTGAAAGAACAGGAAGCTCCACCTTGCTGATCAGAGGACTGAATGTGGTTCTTATCTTGCTGCTGCCAGCTGTTCTGGCCTTCAGATCTCAGGGGGCATTGTCTTCTAGCAGACAGGACAGTGCCTCACTCTGGCCTGTCTGAGTTTGCAAATGGGAAGTTGTTGGGTTTTAATGCAATGTTGCCTTGGTGAGCTGATGGTGCAGCTGAGTGATACTGACCTTATTCACTTTCAGGACGGGATTAACCCATTGCACATACTTGGTCTCTGGTAAGGGAATGCCAGTCTTCAGTTTAGCTGAAAAGGATAGTTTACGCTGAGTGCAGTACATCAGCAAAGGTGTGAAATATGATGAATGTAATATAAATACTCTCATTCTCCCTGAAGTGGACGACTCACCATTCAGTTCTGGCAGCACGGCCATATTTATTGCTGTCTGCAGTGCGACTGCCAGAGACGCCGTCTACAAAAGGAAAAAGGGACGTCGGCACACACTGAAAGTGAAGGATATGTTTCTAAAGTAAAATGCTTCGATCCTGCAGAATCAGTCTCTAAAATAAAGACAGCTTGAAGCACATGGTCATCTTCATCCCTTTGTGCCTTATTAATCCAGTTACGAAATTAAGAAACACCTAGAAGTCCCTCCCACCTTCCAGGACCCAGGGTGTCTCCCTGACATATATATCCATATATATTCCTGTATAGTCAGATATGTACTCATACATATTCCCATATATTCCTGTATATTCACATATATACTTATTCGTATTCCCACATATTTATATTCATATGTATATCCATGTCATACCTGGAATGTCCCTATTTCACTGGAGCCCAGGGCCAGTGTCATACTGCAGGAGAAGGTATGTCTTCATTTAACAGATGCTCATAGACATACTCTACCAAAGTGGCAAAATGTATGTAGCTGAGAAAGTTAAATCTAAAAATATACCAATATTAATCTCTGAATTGTGCCATATTATATTTTAAAGAGCCTTAAGAGCAACCATAAGAGAAACATTAATTAAAGCATTACTTGATTTACATTTACATATACGTACTGATCATACAGAAGCATATAACATACTGTTTTACTGTAAGACTGTCTGCACAAGTTGCAATTAAAATGAAATGGTTGAGTTTCACTCACTTGTCCAGTGCCAGAGCTCCCCTCAGCATCTTGTCGACTATGAAAAACCTGCCACTGAAGCTGGCATTCTAAAAAATAAGATATGAGCTATTCAAGAATCAGCTGGGGAACTTAGAACTACTTTAGACAAAGACATACGAATTAACTGAATCCATAGCCAATATATAGTTTGACCTTCCCTCATTTTCCCACAGTGACCACAGAGAGCTCAGCTCCCGTCCCCTGACCGACAGCACACCTGGCTGTTTCTCTGTGTCCTTTGGCTTCAACTGCACACACCCACCATGTCCAATCTGAAGAGAGGTGCCAGAGAGGAGTCAGGCTTGATGGCGTAGGCCTTGACTGACCCAAACAGCCCCAAGGTCACGCTGTCCGGCAGGAAGGAGACTGTGGGCATGTTGGCTGCAAAAACCTGGAGCAGCATCAGCATGTTGGGGAACAGTTTGGGGAGCTGTGAGGACAAAAAGGTGTCAGTGCTCCGAGGGTGGGGCTGTTCTGCACAGAGGAAGCTATAGCAACACCATCACCATCAGTGCTCCGAGGGTAGGGGTGTTCTGCACAGAGGAAACTATAGCAACATTTGTGGTTCGATGCAGAAAAGTGAATGTGTGACCAGCTGTTCAGCTGCCCTTTGATTTGGGAGTTTGTGCGGCTGCGGTACAGGACGGTGAGAGCTGAGCCCTACCTGTGGGATGAAAGTCCCAAAGCTGGTGGTGTTAAGACGGATAGGGGAGAGCTTGGGAATCTGAAAGGTTAAAACCACAAAATGCAAAGTTACAATAATATCCACATGAGATGAGAAAACAATAACCAGGGTTCTAATTTTGAAAGTAAGATTAAATGTTTCCAAAGATTTTCAAACTGAATCAAACATCAAGGAGGACTGCTTACAAATGCAGTCAGATGTTCTGATATAAGATGTAGTAATGTGGCATGTAATGTAGCATAAATACAGGTTCTTAATATAAATAAATACAGGCGAGTGGCTTCCTCACCATGCTGTCAGTGATGTTTTTTTGTAGGAGTCCTGCAGAGAAGTAGGCGAATGTGGCGGAGTTAGCACAGAACTCGGACACACCCAGTGTCACCATGCAGTGCTCTACACCGGGAAGCTGGAAGGGCCCAGCAGCAAATGGAGGCTCTGTGTGACCTTTGACACTGTAGAATTCGCCCTGTGAGTGAAGGCAGTCAGGCTAATGTCACATTCAACTTCATCCAGACAGCGCGCGGCTGAGCAGCTTCTCCCCGCTGTCAGGCCTCTCTCTGAATGCAGATTAAGCAGAAAGACTGAGAAACCTGTTGAAATTCTGATTTTCTGGAAGAGTGTTGAGCTGACCCTGCACTTAACATGCTGGGTCACATTGAGTCACTTTTTAACTTTTTTTTCTGCTGCACTGCCTGTAAAAAACAAAGTTTGGAATTTTTTTGCTTTTGCAATTAAATGCGGGACCAATTTTACATTTGGAAAGTGTTGAAGACAGGAAATTGGACTATAATTATTAAAATTTTCCATTTTAAGAACACCTGGGAGACAGATGATTTCTAAGGAGCACTGTATTGAACATAAATAGCTCAGGTACTGAGCTGGTTTCATGTGAGAGTAGTTGTGATTGTAGATATTTATGTATATCGGTTCAGAGTCACTACCTTAAAGTCCATCTCTGTGCTGGTGCTTTGTACCAGTGGGGGGCTCAGCAGTGGGATCTCTATGAGTAAGTTGGGGGTCACCTGAAAGGAGACTGGGAGACACACAGCGCTGTGGCCATAAGTACACACACAAGTCCACATATGTGCAGGACTTGCATGTATTCTTTATTCTGCTTACAATACCTTTCATGGCGGCTAGATGGCTCTCCAAACTCTCAATGTTCTGTTCAATCATTGGACAGATCTAGATGCAGAAATAATCCTAATAAATGTTTTTGGAGTTTCAAAATGTTTGTCCCAAGAGAAACGTCTTCATCACTATTAGAGCTGTGTGCACTTCAGATAAATGTGTGAGTTGGGAACACTTACCCTCTCCTTAATCTGTGCGTTTATGTAACCCTCGAATCTGCTCACAAAGTGCTTGAAGATCCAGCTGTACACAGAGGCTTGTTAAAATCATAATATTCAGTCCATATCATTCAGTATATTTGATCAGATTGTCACACCAGTACAGTGATGGTCATTTTATATATAATGGATTTGAAAAGTGTACTGAACTAAATTAATTCCACTCTGGTATAAACAAAATCTTTGTAAGTCTCATAAGCCTGTAAGCTGTTGCACAGCATGCTGATGGCGGTGGTGTCCCGTGCACTGTGCTCCTCTATCACTGCATGGCCCTGATAACCACAGATAGGCAAGGAAGCAGTCACTGTGTAACAGCGCGGTAACGCACAGTCACTGTGTAACAGCGCGGTAACGCACAGTCACTGTGTAACAGCGCGGTAACGCACAGTCACTGTGTAACAGCGCGGTAACGCACAGTCTCTGTGTAACAGCGCGGTAACGCACAGTCACTGTGTAACAGCGCGGTAACGCACAGTCTCTGTGTAACAGCGCGGTAACGCACAGTCTCTGTGTAACAGCGCGGTAATGCACAGTCTCTGTGTAACAGCGCAGTAACACACAATGTCTGTGTAACAGTGCAGTAACACACAGTCTCTGTGTAACAGCGCGGTAACGCACAGTCTCTGTGCAACAGCGCAGTAACGCACAGTCTCACACGGTCTCTGTGTGATGAAGTAGTGCTGTAAGTGCTTGTGTCTCAGTCATACACTGCTGTACCTGGCACCTCCATAGAAGTTCATCTCGGTTCCCCCAATGTTGGAGTCGCACTGCACAGTGGAGATGGACGGGTGACCCTGCTCATCGCTGCGCAGGCGCAGCAGAGAGGACAGGTCTATGTTATACACCGCCAGGTCAAAGGTGCCTCCGTCTCTTCTGCAGAGACAAAAACCACACGAGTGTGTTCTCCTGCCTCCTGGGACTGATTTCTGATTGGTTAATGTCACTGTCTGCAGTAGTTTTCAGGAATCACGTGTATGGCAGGTGAGTGGGGGGGGGGGGGGGGGTTTTTAATGTGTATCCCCAACACCAAACCCTCCCAACCCCCCTTCCTCACTCGCAGCAAACAGAACAATCACTCACATTATGTGGAAGCTAGTGTGCCAGTTCCCATGCAGTGCAATGTTGAATCCACTCACAGCCATCTTGATGCCAGTGCCCTCAGAGAAAGCCACTATGGGTACAGGGAGGTCGACCTGAACCACATTTATGCTGAAAAGGGTTAGGGTTAGGTTAGGGTTGGGTTAGGGTTAGGTTAAGGTTGAGACAGGGTTCACATAGCCAGTGAAGGACAAATCATCATTGCTGAAAAATGCACCAATGACTGTCTTCCGCATTTTAACTTTAACTAATGAAAGCGAATGGTTTGTCTTTCCAGGAATTCTGGACAACGTACAGTAGAGAGAAAAGTAGACAGCTGGGATAATGTCTTTGAATGTTTAAAGAACTCAGGAAAACGTGAGTATTCCTGCCACCCCTGCATCTTCATCTTACACAATTGCTAGATAATTACCATCCCGGGCAGATAGAGGGCACTGTGTGGCATGCAGAATTCAGAGTTTCCCGAACAGGGTTGCAGAAAGGGTATAGAGCTTAGGGTTTAATAACCAGATCTGTCCAATCCAAATAAAATTGTACTTTACAAAATGCAGTGGCAATGAAAGTACTCATTTATTTATTTTTTTATAGCAGAGGGGCATTTACTATAACTTTTTGCTACACATTTCATATTATTACTGGAAATTCATAGCCAGAATTATAATGGAAGCAAACTCATTTCATCTCAGTCTCATCAAGTGCTTGATCTGAAATGAGAGCTGATGGAGGACTGTCTCCAGCACATATTGGATGCTGTATGAAATAGTTCACTCCACTTTCATGGATAACTGTAGGACAGTAGAGCATAGGCTTTCGCAGCAATTCATGTTGGTGGCTGAAACACATGCAATGCTCATAAGACTGTCAGTAACATGACAAGGGCTATGTGGAGAAGAGACTCTGATACTCTGAGAATCCTGTTGGCATGCACACAAAGCCTTCCCCTGCTTCAGTTCTGCAGGTTGTGGCACCGCGCTTGTGTGCGGCAGAGCTCCTCACCAGAAGGTTGCTGGTTCAATTCCCCAGTGTGGCAGTGCTGCTTTACCCTTAGGAAATGTTATTAACCCACAATTGCCCCAATAAATATCTAGCTGCATAAATGGATAAAGTTGTGAGTTGCTCTCAATAAGAGTGTCTGCTAAATGACAATAATCTAATGTACTACATACTTGCTGAGGGTGTAGTGCACAGAGCCCAGGAAGCCAATGCTGATTCTTCCGCTGATATCAGGAACTGACATCTGCTCAATCCTGCTCTGCAGCCAGTCCATCACAACACGGGCACCTACAGGGACACCCCCGAGCAGAGACGCAGAGTTCAGGCCACTACAGCCCCGCCCTCCACACAAAACTCACAATTACACTTTTACAGAAGTGGTTTCAAGTGATGCTGATTGAGCACTAATATGGATCCTTTTATCATATGGATGTGCTACTCTAATCATCCGTGTTCACTATGAACCCATCCAGATGAAGAGGCAGTGAATATGAGGGAACTGGACTTTTCATCAGATGGAAGAAGGTCTGAGTCCCTGCTGGAGCAGCACCAGTGTGTCCTGAACTATGGCAGTAAAATATGACTTACTCATATGCAGGAAAACAGGAAACTGTGCAACCTACCTTTACTGAGAGGATCTACCGAGCAAGATAAAATAAAATAAAAAACTTAATTTGAGGAAATGTACAGTAAGGAAGCATGATTTTCTTGGCTGATCTGTCCTTACCATACTGAAGTCCCTTATCAGTAAGAACAGCTTTAATGGCAGGGTTGTGTCCGAAGGTTCCGGCTGACAGAGACAGCAGTGAGCACAGACACAGCCACATCGTACAGAGACGCTGCAGGCCGCACTCTCCTTAAAGTAATGTGAACAGCACTGATAAGTAGTGTAATTAGCACATGCATGCTACGCTCGAATCAGAAAAAATGCCACAGAAAGTCAACGGACCAGCAAAAACTATTGAAAGGCGTACACTATAGTCATGAAAAAATGATTTTCAGTAAAAAGCCTTCTGGTGACCAAAGGGAGGACAGCTCTTTTGTGCAGATGTACTTTGAACTTTTGGCTAAATTAACTGTCAGCTATATGTTTTGTTGTCACATGATTATGGCTTTGTATGAATGTGAGGTGCGAAAAACTCACAGGAAATTGAAGATTGCCTTGTGTGGTTTGATAGCAGCTGTTAGAAATTGTTCTTAGTCTTCCTGTCACTAAATACAGACATGATAAATAATTTACTCCTCTGAACTCTTAACAGTGATTAGTTTTTACTTACAACTGGTTTTGGTTCATTTTCAGACAGACAGTAAAAATGCATGGTCAAACTCTCCCAAAGCAGCAAATTAAAAATCCACTTTCATGTTTGACTAGGACTCTTTTCATTGACAAAAGAGGAAGTAAGCCAAGAGGAAGAGGAGTTTATGTTGTTTCAGTTGATAAATCAGAAATATATTTCAGCAAATCTCATCTCAGGAGTTGTGTTGCTCAGTTGTTTCATACAAGCTCTTTTGCTGTAATTTTTGGGCAAATTTCATACATCCATTGTCTTCCTTTGACATGCAGTACACTTACTAAATATTTACACCAATGTCTGAATTAAAATGTAATTAAAGTGCAACACACTGGAGCATTTTATATTAAATGGTTACTCCCTTACTTTCATTTTTATCCCAGCATCTCATTGCTGCTTCAGGAAGTTAAATTCCTTGGTTCAGAAACAATAGGTAATAGGTACAATAGGTAATAGGTAATTTCCCACCAAACTTAGGTAACTCATAATAGCAACTTTATTTGAATTATTATTAAAAATGTACAAAATGCAAATGAAACATTTTACTTACCCAAGAATTGGTAGATTCTGTTTGCTGTTTATTTGGTGTAAGTGCTGTCAATGTCTGCACATTACTCCAGCTGTTGGCTGAATGGGTTCTGAGAACTTATTTGGCTGTAGGTGCTGTTAGTCTGCATTTTAATCATGCTGCTGTGGTGTCATGTGATTTGTGAACTTCCTGTTTCTCTATGACCTTTAGCTGTGCGCCCACCACCCCCGCTTTGCTGGGAGGGAATGTGACTACGGGGAAGTGAAACTGGCAGTGTACTCATGGTTGTTGCTTTCGGTTTTTTAGAAATGCAGCCAGAAGTAGAACCCGACTTCCTTTTCTCGGGGCTTAGAGGTGTGAATCGCATGTGTCTGCACTGAAACACCACAGGTGCCCTGGGGAACCGATCGTCAGGTTCATAAATGGTAACATTCTAATGCTGCTGAAATTCTTTCAGGGGCTGTCACTGAGGAGCAGCCGCTGAGAACACAGTATCCCGCTCCCCTCTCCTAAGAATATTTCAGACAGTAAAAATAGTTATTTCAGCAGAAAGCAAAGCTGGGAGCTGTGACAGTACTGTACTGTGGGACAGTGTTCAGTAGGGAAGCAGGACTCATATGCATATGAACGCTACCAAACATTTACAATAAATTCATTCATCTGATCTGTAAATATACAGAACTGGCTACAATGAAAAGTAAAATACACTATTATTTTAGATCAGGTGTTTCAGCCACAACGATTGTTAACAGGTGCACAAAATCGAGCACAAAGCCATGCAATCTCCATAGACAAACCTTGGAAGTAGAATGGGTCATACTGGAGAGCTCAGTGACTTTAAACGTAGCACTGTCATAGGATGCCATCTTTGCCACAAGTCAATTCATGAAATTTCTGCCCTGCTAGATCTTCCCCAGTCAAGTAAGTGCTATTATTGTCAAGTGGTTGTGTCTAGGAGCAACAACAGCTCAGCCACAAAGCGGTAGACCACGCAAACTTACAGAGCGGGGCTGCTGAATGCTGAAGCACGTAGCATGTAAAAACCGCCTGTCCTCTGTTGAATCACTCACTACAGAGATCCAAACTGTCTCTGGCTGCAACATCAGCACAAGAACTGTGCGTCAGGAGTTTCATGAAATGGGTTTCCATGGCCGAGCAGCTGCACACAAGCCCAACATCACTATGCGCAATGCCAAAGCATACCGCCACTGGACTCTGAAGCAATGGAAACGCATTCTCTGGAGTAATGAATCATGCTTCACTATCTGGCAGTCTGATGGACGAGTCTGGGTTTGGCGGATGCCAGGAGAGCACTACCTACCGGAACACACAGTGCCTACTGTAAAGTTTGGTGGAGGAGGGATAATGGTCTGGGGCTGTTTTTCAGGGTTTGGGTTAGGCCCCTTAGTTCCAGTGAAGGGTAACATTAATGCTACAGCATACAAAGACATTTTAGACAATTGTATGCTTCCAACTTTGTGGCAACAGTTTGAGGAAGGCCCTTTCCTGTTCCAGCATGACTGTGCCCCTGTGCACAAAGCAACGTCCATAAAGATATGGTTTGATGAGTTTGGTGTGGAGGAACTCCAGTGGCCTGCACAGAGCCCTGACTTCAACCCCATTGAACACCTTTGGGATGAATTAGAAAGCTGATTGTGAGCCAGGCCTTCTCAACACATTCAACATCAGTGCCTGACCTCACAAATGCTCTTTTGGCTGAATGGGCACAAATTCCCACAGACACACTCCAAAATCTTGTGGAAAGCCTTCCCAGAAGAGTGGAGGCTGTTATAGCTGCAGAGGTGGGGGCAACTCCATATTAATGCTCATGGTTTTGGAATGGGATGTCCAATAAGCTCATATAGGTGTGATGGTCAGGTGTCCACATACTTTTGGCCATATAGTGTATCATGACATTGACTCACTTACACTATTTGCAAACCAGTTTGACTGATAATTTCTCTAAACTTTCGACAGCACAGATCCTGAAATTTGGCCGTACTGCAGGTGTGGGGCTCAGCGAAACTCTGTGATTTCCAAATTGGTCACATGATCATGTGCCCATAACAAACTGTGTGTTAAATACTAAAATAATACCAACTCAGGAACTGCTTTACCTGCTTGGCTCAAAATTAGCCACACAAAGCGTTACACTGTTCTCCTGCTGCGAAGGACTGTCAGTTTTGTCTGCAGCGCCCCACCATCTTAATCATCCCACCTCTTAAAACTTCTTTCATGGTCGTATTTCACAGCCAATCAACAGTGCGGATTTCACTTCGCCGTAGAATCCACTCAGCTGCAGCCAGCGCCCCCCCTTAGCCAGTTCTCGCTTGGTTCTCCGGGAATTACAAGGGACGAGTTTCGCAATACAATCGCCGGACTGTAATTGTGTTCATGAACTGTGTGCGTGCAACAATAAGTAAATGGGATCATTCTGGAAACCGTTATGAGTAATAGTAACTATGATGTTGTTGGGATTACAGAGACGTGGCTTGGTGCAAGGGATGGGGATGAGTACAACGTAGAGGGATACAAGCTGCTAAGAAAAGATAGATTCAATAGAAGAGGAGGAGGCGTAGCTCTCTATGTAAAGGATAATCTTAATATTCAGGAAATACCAGGAATGGAGCCTCTTGGTGTTAGTGAAGACATATGGATTAAGATATTGGGGGAAAATGAAAAAGGTCTGAATGTCGGAGTATGCTATAGGCCACCAGCCTCAGACAGCAATGTCAGTAGTATGCTCTTTGATAACATTAAACTAGCATGTCAGGAGGGTGAGACAATAATAACAGGGGACTTCAATTACCCTTCAATTAATTGGGAAGTTGTGTCAGGTCAAGGTAAATGTGAGGAAGAGTTTTTGGATGTTGTAAATGACTGTTTTTTTGATACAGTCTGTTACTCAACCCACGAGAGAACACAATCCTACATCTGGTTCTGTGTAATAATCCTGATAGAATCAGCAGTATTGAGGTAGGGGAACCACTCGGTACAAGTGACCATAGTTCAATCACATTTGAAGTTTTTGGCAAGTTAAGTCTGCATTCTCCAATGCTAGAGTATTCAACTTTAGACAAGCTGACTTTATTAAGATGCGTGATTATACAAGGAATATAAACTGGGTACCTCTTCTAGGTGGTAAAACTGTGAAAGAAATGTGGTGCATATTTAAAACGATTATTCTGGATGTACAGCGTAAATTCATTCTGCAAGTGAGAAAAGTGAAGCTTAAAAAGAAGCATCCACAGTGGATGAATAAGTCGCTATGGAACAGTTTGAAACAAACTCCTCTGAAAAAAGGGACATTTATACCAGAGCAAAATACAAAATTATTAAAACCCACAGCATGTAAACATTATTGAGTATCACTGACAAACCAAGCAAACTGCAAAATCCAGCTTTCACAAATATGTCCAGTGTGCCATTCTCACATAACACCTGCCTGGTGTAGGTCACGGTCACCACTGGCACACCCTGTGCGCCCCCCCCCCCCCCCCCCCCCCCCGGGGGGAATCTGCTTTGCATACAATGATAGTAACTGGCTCTTGTCTGGACTGTCGCTGGATTTACTCTTTCTCGGAATGGTTTTCTTCTTAAGGCTTAAATTACGGTTCAGTTCTAACCTTAGAAGGGGGAACTGAAACATTTTGGGTTCCTGGGTTGGAGTTCCTTATATAGCTGTGTACTTCGTTCTTATGCTTAGTGTAGTGGTTTTAATGCACACAACAGTCGTTCTTTTAGAAAACAATCCTCCCATCAACGCTGAAGAGCGAAAGGGACAGCCGAGCTGCTTTAATTTAAGCGGGTTGGTTGTGGTCTTAAGTCTTTCGTTGAATTAGCATCAGGTGTTGCGCGCACACTGGTATCTCCTCGAACATCTGCTGCTGTCACGTGACCTTATGCTCCGTAGGTCAGATTTTACTCGTTGTTGTGGAGGACAGATGTTATCGCGGAATGAAAAACGCATCAGCAGCGCACAGGTACTGCAGATCCGCCGCCAGCAACTGCCGGCTGTTTCGCTTCATGTTCGCGGCATGACAACCTGTTTCTGCTGTTGCAGCTTTAAGAAAGACTTGCGCGACTTCAAAAGAACCTCTGTTCCACGATAATACATGTGGTCCACTCTCTAAAAATAAAATGATACTTAAATCAAAAAATAAGCAAAAATAGTCAATTTTTCGGCCGTAGATTCATTTCCTCTCCCTCTAAGTACTATAGTAGGCCGATAGGTGTCGCTGCACCCCCGTTTGTTCCGCGTCGGGTCTGGGTCGGGTGCGGAGCGCAGTGCCGGGCTGCAGCGCCAGGTCCGGGACAGAAATGTTTCTTCGTATGCATGACTCAGGACACGAAAGCGATGGTGGGTTATTTAAAATCCTGTTTTTCCCCACCACCAGCTCTTCTTTTTCCTCTTCATTGACTTTTTCATCATCTTCGTTTTCAGTTTTATAAATGCAATATTACGGCATGAAATTTAATATACCTCCGTTATACAGAACACTGCAGCGGCGGGAGCGATTTGTCACGACCATTGTTATAGAACCTTTCACGGGCATCGAGTGTTTCTGCTGTGTTCTGCTGTGAGGGTTTTGTTGTAGCTGTTACAGAAACACAAAAACTGCCTGATGAAGAATAACTCCGCTCCGGTGGGCAGCTTTCTCTACGGCTACCGCTCGCTGTACCTGAATTTAAAGCTAACCAATCGTCGGTTCTGCTTGCTAATCTGTATACTGAAATAATAATGTGGATTTTACATTCTGCATCTTAAAAATGCGTCTGCATCTTTAACTTAAAGATATTTTTCACCTCATTGAAAAAACAAGAACAGCTTATTGAATTTCTTGATGAAAAATTACTCATTCGAAAGTGCATTTTGAATGCTTGCATGGTTCCTTTAGCATAAAATGTGTCGCTAGTGATATAGAATAATATTTCACATATACATTTTGCAACCGAAAACACCCAAAATTATGTCTTGAGAAAATATTTTAAAGCAAATATTTTTAGCTCAATGAATACATGTAAATACGTAAATTACGGTTGTTTTGGTATATTGCAATTGTTTTCTGATTTGAATTAATATATTGTAATCATATTTCCAATATATTCTGGGGATGAACAGCATTTCTTAGCACAGTAAAATAATTTCTTTTCCGTACGGCCAACGATTCACGCAGTCAAACATGGGGCGAATCTTTATCGGCCCTCATGTCCAAGATGCCCGTCATTTAGTGAATAATGAGCGGCGCAGGAGGCCGGCGAAACCGAACTACAGAGGCGCGTTATGAAATAAAGCGCCATATTTTGCCTCAGGAGGGAAAATGTGTTCACATTTCAGTACGTTTTAATCTTTTCTGTTTCACTGTCCCATATTTACGCAAATCATGGGAGGATAATAATATTTCTATTTTTATGTACCAATCTCACAAATCCAAACACGGTAAAGACAACAATATTTCACGTATTTTTTATTCTTCAATATATTTATGTTCACTAGATTTTTTTGATACACATCCCATCTTTTTGAAACCACAATAACACTACACATACGGTTTATAACGTTTCAACAGGACCCGTTGGATTGCACAGAATGAAATGTCTTAATGCTCCTCTTCTTTAATAATATAAAACACTCGTTAAAAACACACTTCGACCCCCGGATTCCCACAGCACGGCCGACTCGACAGATTCGCTGGTTTCCTCGTTAAAGGGGCACATTTTAAATCCAAAATAAAGGGAGTATGTGAATGAATGATAGCACTACGTGTATGTTCTTGAGAGTATGAAATGGAATGGACACTTTTAAGAGTCTCACATCATTTTTCGTGTCGACATCATTTTTCCTTTTGCAAAGCTGCGAGTGAGAGCAGGTTCTTTCGTTCTCGGTGGAGATGGGGGTTCCATCCTCGGCCTGCAAAGAGTAAACGGGATGGGCTGCTTTTCCTTTCGTTAATTTAACTATAGAAATGTTTCCAGGTCTCATATAATTTCTGCTTTTTTCATTCCTCCAGTCTGTGCCGATTCCTTATATCCAGTTCCTTTGTTTTCAGATCATGTAGTTTTTTTTTCTTTTAAATATAGTCTGTTGAAAATGCATGATTAGTCACACATTTTTGTCCAATGATTCTTTTTCATTTCATTGTGCAGTATTACACAATGAAGTGCTGAGTGCAGTCATACATCATTATACTGTACATAACTGGATATTCTGCCTGTTCAACTCATTTTGCGCAATTCTGAGAATTCAGCACTTCAGACATACGTTACCTAATTAAATGTTTTTCTCTCATCCTCGGCAATATTTACACACAGTGCAGCCATCTAAAATACGTATATCGTTTAAAAGAAGCTGATTTCTGTTCAACTGTGCACAAACAGCGGTCTTATTTATACGTGTAGTAGCATCTTCATGGACGGAAAAGATACTAGCCATTAATGTGCCCTACAGTGTACTTTTGATATGCCTTTGATATGCTTATTACAGTATTGCAAGTTATTTTAAACAACAACCCAGAAATATGGGTTGATTGTGTGTTAACACCTATTTTATTAGTATTTTGCATAATACAGCAAATGATGTTATTGCTGTTTTTTCATAACCACCATCATGAAGTCATATGTCGGAATGATAGGTGAAAAAACAGTAACTCAGTCATGTGTGGTGAGAATGTGGTCGTGTTCCTCTGAAACTACACTCCACAGAACAGATGATTCCCTCCACTTTTGCCAAGATATTTTATTTATTTTTGTGCAGGTTCTCTGTTTGGATATAGACATCTTTGATTTCAGTGCCTGCTCTATGATTGTGGACTGTTGTTGTTGTTGTTGTTGTTGTGTGTGGGACTGAATTCAGTGAAGAGTCAGACTGTGTGGTAACACTTTTTTCACCAAGTCCTTAGTCTTGAATATTGTATTTGAAAGCCTCTATGAGGCCCTCCATGGAGTGAATGAAGCCAGAGATACTGCAGATGCCTCCTATTACGAAGATGGCAACATCAAAGAAGACCTGGTGCCACAGTAGCTTCCTCCACAGCAGTCTGAGGTGGAAGAGGCTGGGCAGCAGGAAGCAGAGGCCGGCGCCCGTCAGGCTGCCAGTCAGGCCCATCAGCAGGGCGAAGTGCGGCACGAAGATGGCCATGAGCAGCGTGAACACCACCAGGCCGCAGCGCAGCCCCAGTCCCCACGACTTCAAGCGCCCGTCTCCCCCGTAGCAGTCAGGGAAGATGGCGCGGCCTCCATCCTGGAAGAGAGATTTCTCCAGGACCTCCACGGCAGCAAAAAAAGGCAGTGGGTAGGACAGCAAGGCCTTTGCCACCAGGAAGATGTTGACCACGGCCCTGATGGTGGACGGCAGATTGTCTGTGATGACTTCCTTTGTTTCGTCAGCCCAGGTCAGGTAGGCCACCAGTGCGAACAGGCCTTTGAGGATGCAGGCCGCGATGTGTGTCCAGTTCATCATGCAGTGGAACTCGCTCGGCTTCTGCATGTTCCCCTCCAGTGACGGCAGAAAGATCTGCGACGTGTAGCTGAAAACGATGATCCCAATTGAAATAGGAAACTTCTTGACGTCGATGTAGAACTTGACTTTGTCCCAAGCCCAGTCCCGCGCCCTGGAGAGGCAGTATGCGATGACCAGGATGTTGATGACGAAATGGGCCAGCGTGCAGAGCAAGCTGAACTTGGACACGGCTTTGAGGTTCTTGAGGAAGGCGCAGGGCAGCAGGGCGGCAGTGGCGATGATGGACCAGGCCTTCTGAGACACGGGCAGGCTGGGGAAGCTGTTGTACATCAGGTTTCCGCTCACCACCACATACAGGATGCAGGTCATCACCAGCTCAATTATCTGCGCTACATTCACAACATGGCCGCCGATCGAGGGAAAGCGTGGCGTACAGCAGGCATTGGCGATGTCCACATACGAGTCTCTCACTCGCACCATCTCTCCATCCTCGTTCTCTTCGTACAGACAGGCGATGAGAATTTTCCCCGTGTAGCAGCAGACCACAGCCGCGAATATGATGAGGAAGAGGCCCAGGTACCCGCCATGCAGGATGGCATAAGGGAGGCCAAGGACGAACATGCCCTGTGAACACACAAGCACAGCTGGCTTGAAATGGATGTTTCTGCCTAAACAGCATGACAGTCTGCCCACATTCAGCTTCACCAAGCGGATGCCAAGTCAAATAATTCAGTACTCAGTGCTGTAGAAAATACGTTTTAGACATCGAATTTATATATAGATACACACACACACACACACACACACATACACATATGTACACACACATATATATATATATATATATATATATATATATATATATGTACATATACATATATTTTTTTCAGTTTTAAAACCATTCATTCATGCAGTTCGTAACGGTAAGCACTGAACATTATTATTGCGTACTAAATGCGAAATAAATAAAAGGTTACATAACTAGGTTTTCAAATAAATAGCGCTGCAGCGATTCGGTTTGCGCTACATTTTGATGGGGTATATTGACATGCCATTTACGCCATCTTTTGGTTATTTGTGGCGATTGGGAAGAGACTCAGTGACGTAAGAGTGGCCGCGAGCGATCACGACATGTCTTGTAATCACGCGCGATGGAATGGGTTCGGAAGGAGGCACGAGCCCTGGCACGCGGGCTGTCAGCCACCATCTCTCCTCTCTGAACAGCAGAGAACAAACTCAGCTAACCACGACCTTATAGGTTTAAAAAGCAAAAATACAACGTCTACATTGTCCTTCATTCTTCCCCATTCGACTCAAAATCAGATATAGAGGTAAAAAAATTAGAATTTAAAATAATAAAATCCTTCCGCATTCATATTTATATGTTGGATGAATGTACGTGAATGTTTCTCATTTCTAATCGCTTTTATTTTATGACCACTTGTTTTGAAAGTACAGTCCTATTATTTTAAAATATTTTATCTGTTTTCCCATCATTGAGTGGGTTTAATTCAATTAATTGTAATTTAAATATAAGGAGGAGTGCAAAGAGAAGACTGACGAGAAAATGTTTCCTATGACCGACCTCTGCACGCAAGTAAGGACGTCAACGAGCCGAAAGCTTGTTTCTTAAAAATTACAAATACCCTATTATGATATTGGTGCAGTTTTGCTTCAGATATGATTAAGTTAAACGTGTCGTAAGAAGTTTTAAATATGACCATATAATTAATTAATTTCATGCGATACACGGTGTCCATAACAATGGGTAATCCATTGAAATACGTCGAATATGTCTAATAATACGATCAGAATGTCCATGTGGAAAATTATTGTGTATTTTCTCCGTTAAGAACAACACTAATACACATTGTTTAATTCTGGGTAATCTTCTAAGGAAAGACTGTGCTGCTGCGCCCTGCTCAGCGCTCTTCACTCTCCCTTAGGTGCCTGGAATGGTTTGAGTTGCCAATCAACGGAGCAGCGTGTTGAGTTTGGGATCGTAGCGCAAAACCCGTCACATCGTGAAATAAACACTTGGGCCCATATCAGTGCGTGCTGACTTCTCCTAACTGACCACCTTTACCTGAATGGCATTGGTGACGTTCCAGCCCGCTTCCCAAGCTGTGATTTTTGGCTTGTCTTGCGCGGCCAACTCGTTGCACACTCCGCCGTCTTTGGAAGTGGAGGGCGGATGACCTGCACTATCTCTCTGATAATGGCTGTCCCCTTCGACGGCTCCGTCTCCGCCGCCCGCTCCGTCGCCCTCTCCACCAACCCCATCGGTATTGAGAATGTCCATTTGCATTCCTTGTCTGTACTCGTAATCCAAGTCGTCGCAGGCGGCGAACCCCAAGCCTTCCTCGTCAGTCGCGGCCTGAAAGCCCAGTTTAGCAAACATCCCGCTGACCTTCGCCTGCGACTTATGGGACACCGAAGTGGCTGCATTTGACAGTTTATTTGAAATCTTGTTTCTAATTAATGAAGCCATGGTCGCCTGTCTAATCCGAGTGCTTTGTGAACTCTTAGTGCCTTTACTTTAGTCTGGGGATTGGAAAACCCTGGACGAAATAAAAACACAGGCAGGAGAGTCTCTTCAGAAGGCGGTCTTCAGCTGTTATCTCCAATTCTTATTTAAAGTGCACCTGCTGCTCCAGATAATTCCGTGGTTCATGTCACCTTCAGAGATCCCCTCTTGGTTCCTGCACCTTGTTTGCGCCTGTTTTAGGAAAAAAGAAAGCAAGATTTAAATATTACATTTAAAATTATACATTTAGAATGTATAATGGTAATTCTCTGAACAGAGGCGGAAGCAGAAACAAATGCATGTTGCAGGACCCAATCGAAAAAAGCCCCCCCCCCCCCTCAATTGTTAAATATTTGCTCTCCACGATGGCCAAAGAACGGAGGCAGCGTACCGACAGTTTGCCTCAGTAGTTACTGATGCCAATGCAGCACAGGGGAGTCCGGGGGTGGGGGCGAGGAAGCACGTGTCACCATCAGCCCGCCAATGCGATGATTTATCCGCCAGCTCGCGCAGCTCCCGCCACGCCGAAAAAGGGTAGAGCTTTGGTGCATTTCTGGAGGTGGCGCTTGCAGGACCCCAACCCCCTTCCCATCCCGCTGAAGTCAACACCAATGTACGTTAGCCCAACAGCCAATGGCATTCGGAACCTCGAGGACTTGCATAACTTCACGCGTATAAAGTGAAGGAGACAGAAGCGGCCTTCACTTCACTGGAACGGAAGGGGTTATAGATTTTTTATGTAATGTAAGACATTTACACGATTGCTTCAAATTGTTTACACGACGTCGACAAGTTATGCTTATTTTTATTTTACGGAAACTTTTCCCCTTTTCGAGAGGTTTTTCCTCATATAACAAAACGGAGTTTTTATCGGTCTTGAGTTGTTTTTGATCTCGATGCTAAGGATAGAAATAATATTTGAGAGAATGGCTCTACCGGTGGATATTTCAGATATTGTGTATCCTCCCAATGTAGTCGTACGATTGCTTAATGTACGATGGCTGAGTTTACATTTGGTTTATCCCACTCGATTAGGAGGTGACTCGCCGCAGAATATTTGACGGAACTACAGTGTGAGACAGCAGTACGTGGGAACCGTTTAAATGCATCAGAAAGAGACGAAAACCTCGAAGACAACGCTGACTTAATTACACACACGCACGCGCACGCGCACGCACACACACACACACACACACACACACACACACACACACACATTAGTATGGAATGAGCCGGTTAACTGGTATTTTATTTAACATCAAGTTAAATGACTTACAGGCCGGCCAGTGGGCATGTCCGCATGTAGAGAAATTCCAGGGCATCTTTTGAGTGTAAATGCACAAGGTTGTGCTTTTTGTGCTCCGCATTATACAAAAGAAGAAACATCTGTAATCATGCATTACTCTGAATGGGTATAACGGAATCTAGATTGACAGTGAAATGCTGGGAAATATACTACTAAATACTAAAAAATAATAAAGTAGTAAAATATATAGAGAGACACAAATATACGCAGAAATCTTCAAATAATAATAATAATAACAAACTACAGTATATTATTATTATTACTATTACCATTATTATTATTACCATTATTATTATTATTATTATTATTATTATTATTATTATTATTATTATTATGTGGTTGAAAGTACACAGCTACATTGCTGTCAGATTTCAGCTACAGTGCAGTCAGATTTGACACCAGTGTGTTCGATGTGTTCCGCTTGTCTGTCGTCTCTGTTTTGCGCCGGTCCGTTATGTAAATGTGACGCGTGAAACGTGCGTGCGGTGCGTCGTTGTGCGGGAATTGTGTCCCTGTGTACTCAGCTGCCATCCGCACGCACGCGCCCGGATAGCACGCAAAACGCAGAAGTTTTTAGAAATAAATAGCCCCTAAAAACTGCCATATCGTGTGTCAACGTACGATGTAATGCTCTTTACTTTAGAACCTGTAAAACTTTCCTGTTTGATTCAAATTATGTGAAACTATAATCTTTACAGAAGTGGTAAAATATTAGCAGTTTGTCATTAAAATATATTGACATTGTTAATGTGGTTTCAGCAATGCAATTCGAATTTGTCATTAAAAAATCCAATTATGTTAAATATAAATTTCAGAATTATTATTATTATTATTACGCTGTTTACCTTTACAAACAGGCAGGTGTTGCGACGGGGCGGTATACGGCTCCCAGCCGCACGGTGCTGTGGTCGGTCGGGCTTCGGCGGCTCTTTTTTCCGCTGGAGCAATGAGTTCATTTTCTGCTATTTCCTTCGCACATACACTAACCGTGTAAAGCTGTTCATTTATTTCCTGACGTGCGATTAATTACTTGCGCAGTTCACGCCTGCGTAAGACGCCAATTAATACACGCGTGGATGAAAAATCGATACAGGCTTTACTATTAATAATACAGTTACGCACAATAGTCCAGACCATGCTGCAACCATGAGAACACATGTCGTCTAGACCCATTCTGACATAAGATTTGCTGCATAAATCAAACTATTCCAACTCAATTATATTTGCGGTCGATGTATTAATTCATTTCTATTTTGTCATATCTCTATCACCGAGACATTAAATGAAATTCCAAAGCTATTAAATGCACGTTTAGATTATGTGACAATGCCTTACGTAGGCAATAATTACAAGAAGTGTATTTACTGTTAATTATCACTAACATTCATCTTTAGTTCAGATGTCCTGAGAGAATGTTAGCGGTATTTATAATTTTCACAATTATTTTTAGTAAACATAATATGTACTTTTACATGATTTGTGGCTGTCGTATGCGTGAAAATTAAATTGTCGCTTTCAAAATCAATAGAAATAACAAATAACCAAAATAACTGCACAGTAGGATCAGAAAATCACTGCCACGAATAAACGTCGTCATCCTCCTTCCTCGTTTCAGAACCACGAAAGGGACAGCGGTCGAATGAGACACTGGCAGCATTGAGACGCTGGAAAGCCGTTTGCCAGCGAACAGCTTTTATTGGGAATCGACAGAAAATACAAAATGCTACTACACAATTTAATAAAAAGCACAATTTTTGCATTGCTTTCATTTTCAAGTCTGATGTTACATTGTAGATTACCTTTGCCCTTAACACTGTTAAAACCTGCTATTAAAATCGTGGTCACGTATATTTAACACAGACACAACGCCACTGCCGTTTCCTTACAGCGAAAACGTTTCTCCATCCGAAACAGACGAAATCCCACGGGACGGCGAAAGGGTTAATCACATGGCGCGTTATCAGCCGCGTGCAGACCTGCGATATCATCTCAGGCTGTAAAAATCCCGCCTTGAAAAGCAGCACCGCGGCGGCAGGACCGCCTTTCTACACCCTGCATATAACACCCTGTAAACGATATAATAATAATAATAATAATAATAAAATCATTCTAGTGAGCTTTGTTGTAGCTGGATTAATCTAAATTTTTAAGAATGATTCATAGATGAAGCCTAAGTTTCTCTTGAGATCGCATTCTATCCAGACGTTATGTGGTGCCACATCATCGTGTTCACACGTCAATGAGACTCATTGGCACAGCAATACTGGCACTGAGATTCTGTTAGAGGTACCTGACGAGCGATGTTGGACCAAGTGTTCCAAGTGTGAGGATTTTTTTCTGAAACAAAAACAAATTTATTCCGTTTTCATAATTTGTTGAACAATGTAGTGGGGCTTTGTGCTGAAATGTGTGGTTGTGTGTGTATGCGTGTGCGCGAGAAAGGTAGTCCGCACACGTGTGCGCGTGAGAGAGACCAAAAAGGAAAGAAGGAGACCGAGGGAGGTAGAGAGAATGACTGACTGAAGGAGGAGGGAGAGAGAGATTAAAAGACGGTGAGCGTGAGCGATAGAAAGAGGGGGGGAGAGAATGAATGCTCGTATGAGACTGAAGGAGAGAGAAGACACCGGAGTCCACCGATGCGGAACTAATGCACACGCATTGAGCAGTTTATTACTTATCGCAGAGGGTAGAGTCGGGAAGTGTGTGGGGGGGTCACTGTCCTTCCCTCTGGAGACTGACCATCGGGCTGACATTGCTCTGCCCTCTATGGTACTTTTAGGCAATCACTACAAAGCGTCAGAGATGCGCAGTATTTAGCTTTCGGGACCTAATTTCCTTTACTGTATTGTACGCTGCCAGGCGGAATCGGGGCCTCGGCGCTTCGGGGTCACGCTGGCTCTGTTCTGTCCCTTTTTCCATTACACGCCTGGAAGGCCACGGCGTCACGCCCCCTCGGAACCAGAGGTGTTAGCTTCATACGGACGGTCCGATTCCACTGCTACATTGATAACATTTTCAAGTAGGCTACCAATCATTTCGTAGCCGCATTTGTTGTATTTTCTGAATCTACTATTGTGAATTTTTAATTTTTGTGCGTATGACAATTTTGAGGTGCTTCATTTTTTGGAGGGGATTAGTGGGGCCTTCCAGCTACAAGACCCCCCCCCCCCCATCCTGTCCAGCTGTAGCTGACTCCATTGACTGCAGCTCTGTCCGCCCAGTGATGCAGAAAATAACACATAACGCACACAATTAAAGAGGATACGACACGCGGGGTCTCTTGGGGGCTGCGGAAGGGAGATTTCAGCCAATCACGTGTCCACAGCACTGGTTTATCTGCGAGTCCATTCTCATCAGCATTACAGTCACAGGTATATTATCACTGATTAGCTCGCGATGAGGTCAAACAGCCTGTTTCGCTGGAATTAGATTTACCTGCGACATTACATTATCACTATTAATTTAAAATATTCACTCGCTACTTATTATTTAATGATATATTTACATTTTGTCTTAGTTATGTGGCATAACTAAGTATATGGCAGCCTTACTGTTATAAAATGTTCAAGACCTCACCTCAATCATTCCACGTAAAACGGAGTAATAATAATAATAATAATAATAATAGTAATAATAATAATAATAATAACAACAATAATAATATATTTACCAGCACCACAACATTAGTTCTTTTGATAAATATGTAATATATATATATAAATATATTACTTCTATGCGACACAATAATTCTAATTATTATGCATTTTTCTAATCATTGTTTATCAGGTTGTGTGGCACATACAGCCACTGACCCACTGTTCTGCACTACCCCGCTGAAGAACCATCTCACACGAAGCTCCGCTTGGTGCTCCGCGATCGCAGGTGAGAGAGGGTGTGTTTACTGCGCGCTGCAAGTCCCCCCTAAAACCGAAAATGGCTGAGTGTCAGTTTACCTCAGCATCAAGCAACGCGTTTGCTGACTGGTATTTTAACCACAGATCCGTGTCGTTTCAAAGTTTTTTATTTGTCACATGCCATGTACAGTGAAGTGAAATGATACAATCTTTCTTAGATTTGTCATTCGTCTATAATGGCATAATTTCAAAACTAATGTGGTCATTGCTTTCTGTTTCATATCTGTGACCAGCTCTCGATCAATTGATATAATGACAGACCCCTACCAGACAATCGCGTTTATCGAGCATGAGCAATATTAGATCGGCTTGCTCGCGCAGGCAGGAGTCCCCAGACGGGAAGCTTTAGGCAGCGGTCAGTTCCTTTTCCAAGGTCTCATATTTGAAACTCTGATCCACGAAGAGATTCATGGGTATGTTTCCTCCTCGGATTGAACAATCTGTCTCCCCATCATCTGTCTAAATTAGCTTCTCATAAAACACCCCACAGTGGTATAGAGAATCGGTCTTAAAATTTTAATGGTTGATAAAACAAACGCAATTTATATGAAACCAATAAAATTTAGTGGTAGTGCAGACGTAGCCATTGTGGTGTCGCTATGTATTAAAGTAGCTAAGTTATTTTCATTTAATTCCATCTTTCTCAGTGATATTTTTGTGGACTTCCTATGAATTTATTATTAATTATTATTAAACAAATTCGGATCTGTTTGCTGGAGTCAAAACCATATGACGTTAATGAACCTCTTTCCTGGTTTCAGGGTCATTTTATTTCATGTGTCTGTAAAAAAAGTATTCTAATGTTACTCCATCGGAACAAATGAATAAAAAGGAATAATGGCAATTCTTATTTAAATGGGAAAGTTTTGTTAAATGCGAAAACATTCCAAATGTGCAAGACAATATGTTTAAAGGTAAGTTATCTTCGTCCACTGTTTCCTGGTGATGTACATGCAAATATCAGGTAACTCTTAAACGATGTACATTTATTTAAAGCCCGAATTGTTCCCGCTCGCCAAACACCGCCTGCTCTTGCGGGATGTGCAGGTGGCTTTGTGCTAAATGGCTGAGTGCCTTTTCATTTGTCCTAATGGGACTGTTTAATGGCTTATTACGAGGCCGCGAGTGCAGCATAAAGGGTTTAATATTAGCCTTGCTAATACATGTGGTGAGATGGCTTTGCCAAGACGTGAATGCTGGCGAACAAAAGGACGAGGGGCGTATGCGTGTATGTGTGTCTCCCTTGCTTCTTGTACGTGTGTGTGCATTACTGGAGTAATTTCAAGCAACACGGACCTGGGTAATTGTATGTGTGTGTGTGTGTGTGTGAGAGAGAGAGAGAGAGAGAGAGAGAGAGAGAGAGAGATCGAGATCCTATCGTGATATTTTCGCCGCCGATAAGTGGCAAGCTGTTGTTGCGGGGCGGCCGCGCTCCCCAGACGCCACTCGCTGTTAACCCGGCGTGACTCCCCGCACTTCATCATTTCTGCCGTCCGCCGCGCGCTGTTATGCCCCCCCGCTGCGATGCATTAACATTGTAATTGCCTTTTACCCCCGTCTTTGTAACAGCTCCGCCGGGTTTCCCCGAGGGCTCCTGACGACGTCAACACAGTATTGAATATAAAATTGAAAAAATATCGAGTTCTATTTCTATTTATTCTTGACTACCATGGATGAAACATTGATTTGGCTCTACACTGAGAGCTTTCGCGGATAGTAACTTTTATAATTAATTAATCGTGGAATAACACGCAAAAACCCGGCTGTAGGCATTTTCCGTATGTGTTAACTCCACTGAATACAGAAATCAGCAATTGCATCACATCGGTAAACACGGTAAAAGCAACGCCACGCACAACGCACCGACGTATGAAAAGACAGACTAACGAAACAATAACTATGACGTGTGCAATGTTTGCGCTGTCATGGTTTTGCTTCGCTTAGAGTTCACGGCAGCTGAGCTCTACAGCTCTCCTGCTCAGACCCGCACCAGGAGCAGGCGGTCCTCCGTTTATGGTAAATTATAACAGAAGAGACTCCAGCACAGGGTTGGCGCCAGGAGAAAATACGGAGGGGCTCATTTTCAATCCATGTGGGGCACAAAACGTCATATCTTAAAAGTGTAGTAAATACTATGTAGACATCGGGATATAAAGAGACAACTGGGGGTGCACTGAGGTCCCTCTGGGGGTGCACCCCTAAGCAGCATAGTGAATATAATGTAGCATTTCAGCTCCCTTTCACGCGAGAAAGAGAGAAATGTTTCTGCTTTGCAGCCTGCTTGTATACTCTCTTATTTCACACTCAACTCAGATAAAGGCAGTCAGATTCGCTGTGTGAATAGCTGGGCTAAATTGCGTGATCCCATCGTCATAATGGTCTTATTGTCTGTCTGTTCTAAGCATGCAGGGTTTCCCTCTCTCTTCCCCCCTTCTTGTTAACTCCTCATTGATACCAGTAACAAATGCACACCTGTGCTGGCTCATACTATTATATACCAGAGCATAAAGTTATTGTTTCATGAGAAACAATATTTGAATTTGTTTTGGAAACCAATACATATTTCCACAATTAGGAGTAATGTAATAAAACCTTTATTTATCCAGGAAGTCTCTTGAGGTTAGGAATCTCCTATTTAAGAGAGACCTGGAAAGAGAGCATCAGAAATCTGTGTCCCTTGTGTAGTTTACTGCTATCTAATATCTCCTCTGGTGATTCACAAGGATACATCCATTCTGTGAAGGTTTCACTTGAGTGCATGATTTGGTGCTGTGTATGTGTGTGTCTGAGACCTCACTGCCTTCTTGCTTTAGATTATCAGACCCAATAGTCTTGCCCTTGGGTCTTCAGTATGTGTTGCAGAGATCGGAGTCCTGTTTGGGAGTCTGACTTGCTACACAGACTGTTTACCATGGTAACCCCATGTGTGTTGATAGGGAACTGTTTTTTTGTCTTCATGTTGGCAAGATGACAAGAAGCTGATGTAGAGATGGGAAATAGGAATGTTCTTTGGGTGTAAAAATGTACACACCCATATGCTTGTTCAGGAATTTCTTGGATTGTTTTGAATTTCAGTGTGTACTGAAATTCCTTGCCCAGTTGTATGCCAGAAACCAGCAGCCCTCCCAGGCATGACTTTCAGATCCAGCCTTTCCAGACTGATCCAGCCAGAGTTCCACACACAGCACCTGCAGGGTTCCACACACAGCACCTGCAGCCAGAGAGTTCCACACACAGTACCTGCAGGGTTCCACACACAGCACCTGCAGGGTTCCACACACAGCACCTGCAGCCAGAGAGTTCCACACACAGCACCTGCAGGGTTCCACACACAGCACCTGCAGCCCAGGGCTCTGCTTGTGTTCCCCAGTATCAACAGCTGCTGCTGTGCAAAAACCTGCAGGTGTGAGGTGAAGAAGCAAAGATGGCAGAGAGCGGCAGCACAGCGGGCCCCTGAGGGCCAGAGGCAGACAGCACAGAAGGAGGGGCCACTGGTGGATCAGCCTGGCCAGGGTGGAGGACGAGGGGAAACATCGGGTCCCAGGTAAAAGGTGTAAAAAAGGTAAAGCATAAGTAAACTTTAAGCGCCAGAGCACTGCTTTGAAAGCTGCTGTGACCTTTGCAGGAACAAGGGGAAATTATCATAAACCAATTTGTAATGCAATTCCATACAGTTATTGTTACTTCTGTTTTAATCCACACACAATCCATGTTTTTGTATTCATCATATTACCACATAACATACAAATCATAGCTAACATCATAACAGCATTGTGACCATAAGAAAACAAATTTGTACGAAATGATACTCTTGAGCTGCCTTATAATTATAAAAGCTGAAAAATATCATCCTACCTTGTAGAGTATGTGGAGTTTGCACTTCGGTGACAGGCAAAGGTGCTCATAAATGGTTTTCTTCATACAATATAAAATGTTCAGTGCTGAGGAATTAGGACTACAATCATCAGTAATGATAATAACACATCCTGAGCTAAAATCCAAAAAGCACAATATGAGAAGCAGCTGCAGTCTGAGCAACAAAACCTCTCTTCGCCAGAGCTGAGAATAATTAGTCATGATTGGACCCCTGAGTGCGTACACCTGCTTTAAAATACACATGGAGCATCCAGCAAGAGGAGCAGGACTGAGGGCAGGAAGGGCTGAGGACAGTGGTGTGCATGGGGCTGTGGAGCCAATCAGCTGGTTAGTTTGTGTGTGTGGAGGGACTGTGAGTGATTAGTGTCATTATTGTGCAGAGGGAGGGGCTCTCAGCCAGGCAGGCAGGGAGACCTGAGCTAAGTGGCACCGTTCTCACAACATTGTTAAATTTTCATGATTTTGGAGAGTGAGGAGCCCCTCAGCACCTGCTGCTGGCCGAGAAAACATACACTACACAGCTCTGCAGACACCCACTGCTGGCAGCATCACAACCAACTATTGTAGCCTACTGTAGCTCACCGTAGCTCACTGTAGCCCAATATAGCTCACTGTAGCTCACTGTAGCCCACTGTAGCCCAATATAGCTCACTGTAGCCCACTGTAGCCCAATATAGCTCACTGTAGTGCACTATAGCCCAATATAGCTCACTGTAGCCCACTGTAACCCACTGTAACCCACTGTAGCCCAGTATAGCTCACTGTAGTGCACTGTAGCCCAATGTAACCCACTGTAACCCACTGTAGCCCAATATAGCTCACTGTAGCCCACTGTAACCCACTGTAGCCCACTGTAGCCCAATATAGGTCACTGTAGCCCACTGTAGCCCACTGTAGCCCAATATAGTCCAATATAGCTCACTGTAGCCCAATATAGCTCACTGTAGCCCACTGTAACCCACTGTAGCCCACTGTAGCCCAATATAGCTCACTGTAGCCCAATATAGCTCACTGTAGCTCACTGTAGCCCAATATAGGTCACTGTAGCCCACTGTAGCCCACTGTAGCCCAATATAGGTCACTGTAGCTCACTGTAGTGCACTGTAGCCCACTGTAGTACACTGTAGTCTGCTCCTCTGTGCAGAATATCTGAACCTATTGCACTGACCACCTATCTCTTAGGCTGGGCATCATTATCAAATAACTTTCTTAACCAAATTCAGCATTTATTTATAGTTATAATACTTGATTAATTTCTTTGGATGCCAACTCTTTCTTACTTTCTCAGTGTTTAGATGTTATACACCAGTTATTGTGATAAAACACAGAAGGTGCTTGCTGTTATTGAATTAGTCCATTGAATTTAACCCATATGTTTTGTATGATTTCTTTAGCAGCCAGCTGGATATATGTAGGGCTGTGACAGACACACGTCTGCCTCCATGTGGGTGTATGAAACTCCCTTTTGGTTTCACAGGGGCTTATTGGTCCAGTCGGGTTGAATGT